>NW_010163162.1:0-10722 GCF_000695765.1 Mesitornis unicolor | reverse complement strand
TTTCCCTTTCTCTTCTCCTTTGTCACTGTCGGTTTGGTTTGGGTTTTGATTTTTAATATTACTGCTCAGGATATAGTTTGCTCCCAAATTACGAATAAATTATAACAGCTAAATGTCAGGGTAATGTGTTAATTCTGTTGCAATGGAGTGGAAAAAAAATCCTATTACAGAATTTCCCCCCCACACCATGTACCTTCCTCTGATTCACTCTGTGGCTCCGTGAATAGTTTTGCAGCCCTGTAAGCAAATAACAACCCGAAAGTTTTCTCTATATTGCATCCATCTGCTGCACTAGGATGAGGAAAAGCTTCTTCTGATACACTTAGAATAACACATCTGCTGCCGTACATTGCAGCACAGGGTCCTGGCCCCTTCTCTTGCTTTCTGACAAACAAGAAACAGAATGACAAATAAAGCCACGGTTGCCTCTGTCAGCTCCAGCTCCTTGTGCTGCAGGCTAGATGAAATACCCACACAATCATGGCACCATCCCATATTTATTTAAAAATATTAAACTATTTATAATGGGGAGGTCATCAGCATGCTGCATTTATTAGCAAGGGCTTCAGGGAAGATACAGCAGCAAGCAAAAAAAAAACAACCCAAAAAATAAACCACAAACTGGCTCTACACGAAAGAAGGAGCAGAGAAGCATCCCTTTGAAATGTCAGTGCTGAGAAGCAATTAAAACCAGGAAGATTTAAAGTACAGGGAATTTCAATAGGCTGAGTACAGCAGCCAGCCCTGGCTGCCAGGGAACCCGTGGTAGGATTTCCATGGATGTCAGGACAGAGGATCAAGTCTGTGCTGCACCATGAAATATAAAGGGATTTTCTCCATGAAAGGAAGGGTGAAATTGCTGTTTGTGCAGACAACTGCCAGCAACAAAGCAGGGACATGGCAGGTTGGGGAGGCAGTCAGGGTTGGGTTTCTGCAAGGGTTGGATGCTGCAGGATGCTGAGCACCTCCAACTGTGTGCTGGTTGCCAAGCCGCACACAGGTGAGTGCGAGGTCTCTGCTAGGCATGGGCTGGAAATCATCACTTGAGGGGAAGAGGCTGCTTTGATGGGGGGCAAGTCCAGAGTAGGGTCAGGTTGCTCAGAAACAGCCACTGAACCTTGCAAAGTGCTCCTGGGCATCGCAGGGCAAGTGGGTGTCAGAGTCAAGTGATAAAAGAGGGGAGAAGGGGATGTACTCTCTCTCGGAAAGTGTTTCTGAGCAAATACGAATTTGTCCAGTAATTACATTTGAAGTAGCTTAATGCTATTACAGTGGTTTTATAGCTCTTAGTCCTCTTCATCTCCTGTTGAAATCAGTTCAGAAGAGCCATCACACCTTGCACAAGTACTGCCCTGTCTCTGCTGGCTTTGCATGCAGGCAAAAGCTGACTGTGATACTGAAGCTTACATCAGGATAATGAATTGAAGAGGTCAGAAGAGATGAAGAGATGAATATTTCATCTTTGGCTTGCATTGCCCTTTCAGAAATTAATTTGCATTGGGCAGTCGTGTGGTACTTTTGCTTTTATATTTCCTTTTCTCATCCTTTTTTAAAAGTAGATATTGATCACACCCAAAACCCAAAGTGCTCAGATGGGATTTGGAGCTGTCCTTGGCTCTTGATACTTCACATTTCCCAGGCTGCCATATGTAAATGTGCTTTTAGAGGATTCTCACTCAAACTTTTCCCTTATCTGCACAGGGGATTTTTGTGTTTTCAGTGACAACAGAGTTGCAGCCCTTGCAAAGTGGCCAAAACAAAACCCAGAGCTGTATTTCCCTTCCTTCTCCACTCCAAGGTCTTCCCCCTCCCTGGTTTCTCCCTTTGCTCTTTCTCTCCCTCCCAGCCTGAAACTCTGCTGGAAATTTCCCAGCTTTTAGCAGTCCCTGCAGACACAGAGGGGATGGTCCTTAATTCCCAATTTCCATCCTACTGCTGGGCTCAGGGCATTTTAATTTAACACAGACTTTTACAGGAATTCCTCTCAGGACTTTACGCATCCATATTTCCTTGTAGCACTGCTGCTGCTGCTGCTGAATCATCTAGGAACTGAAACTTGCTTGGCTGGAGAGCAATGTGTTTTTATAAATCACTGACATGCTGAGGTTGGCCCCTGTCCAAAGCCAGCCTTCTACTCTGCTAATACGCCTTGCGTCTAATCCCCATCATATCGTGGAGGACGAAGACGACTGATCCCCAGCCAGCAAGGCTGGACGTAAGGCTTAGTGACACACACAGGAGATGGAAAATGGGAACATCTGTGCCAGAATTAGCATTATAGCCAACGTTATTAGAAGTGCAGAGGCAACTTTGTAGCTTCAGATGTTGTCTCCAAAGAGTCATCGGGGAGCAACAGCTCCCAGGAGCAGGCATGAGTAATTCACTGCATGTTACCCTCTGATGGGCTTCTTGCTCCCAGTTTTGGTCCTCCACTGGGCAGTGGGCTGTGTCTGTCATTGTACGATGCAATTCTGTTTCCATGGATGCGGATCTTCAAGTAAAAGCTCATCTGATGCAAGTCAGGAGTGTTAAGACTTAACCCTACAGCAATAAAAAAGAAATGAAGCTAGCAGTAAAATGATGTTGAGGGATGTATGGGAGATCCATCACGGTGCCGTATGGATGGATTTCTTGCACAGGGCTTTGCTAAGTGGTCTTGGGATTACGGAAAGCCTCCATGACCTCATGCTGAGGGCTGGGAGTTGAGCTGTCCCTGCTGCGTGACAGGAGCAATATTCTGATTTATCCGCGCTGTGGGTGATGGGGCTGGCAAGCTGTGGTTGGCAGAACCATGCAGTGGACGCCTTGACCTCCACTGGGCAGAGCAGGAAGGTGGAGCTGCTTCCTCTTGGAGCCTGCCTGCCAGAGCCATGATTCAGATTTTACAGCTAATTGAATGTGCTGATCTTGCTGCCAGAAAGGGATGATATTCAATGAGTCGCTTGTCTTTCAGCCACTGCTGTCCAAGACCCTGCATGCACCTTATAAAATGAGTCCTGTGACTTGGCCAATTGGTCCCCCAGAGGCCCATGCCCTCCCCCTCTCATTTTACCTCCTGCTCTGCTTAACCCTGCATGTCCTGCAAGCCCTCCCCTATCTGGGGAGGAGGTGTTGACTGTTTACTGAGCAACCAGAGTCAAGATGGGATTTGTTGTGATTCCCCTCTATCTCTCTGCTTCTGATTAAAGCCTTGCTCTACAGAATTGGGGGTTGCTCTGCTAGAGGATATAAAGCTTGGTGGAAATTAATGCCATTGGCCCCTGGTAGCAGTCAGAGCTTGACTTGAAGCCAACCGAAACTCTGCGGGCACTGGCTTGAAACCCCATCAGCCCACAGCCCCGTTGTGCTGGGTGCTGTGAATTTTTATGGACAGCCCCGAGCTCGCAGCTGGAGAGCACAATGAGATAAGAGGCCCATGTGGCAGACAAAAACGACTCAGCCCATCGCTACATACAAAACGAGGAGGGAAGCTTGTAAATACCACACCAAGGGGGCCAGCATGTGCTGCGAGGACAGGCTGGCCGTCGTACAAGCCCTAGAGCTGCCACTTACTTCTTGGTCTTCTCATCTGCCACCCAACAGGAGTTTATTTGTTAATGCTTCTTCCCAAAGCTGGCTCCCAGCAGAGCCAGCTTTCATCTCTGCTCCGTGCTGAAGAGCAACGCCAGGCTGGAGCACGAACGAGCACATAGCCCACTGCTCCGGGATCTGGCCCGTCATACTTTTGTGGTGATATTAGGAAAATATAGGAATAACTTAGCCCACATACGCCGTACGAGAGCTGTTCCCATGTTGTTTGCTCAGTCCCCGACTAATTTAGCACACAGGACGGGCTGGCAGATTATGCAGCGAGACATGCTAATTCGGGCCCGCAGTTCATGTGAAAGGATGACGAGACAGTCTGCGAGACAATGCGAGCTAATATTAGGACACCAGGCAGGGAGTCAGGAATCCTAATCCCGACTGCCACTGACCTGCTCCCAGGCCCCGAATTCCTCTTTGGAGAAAAAAGGAGCATCTTCCTTTATGTTTGGCTATGTTAGCCATGGGAGACATTTATCCCAGCCAAGGCTTCTGGCTGTTATTATATATAAATAGTAACGATGACCATAATCTTTCCATAGGGGTTAGGGCACTGCAGGGGTAGTGCCTTGTATCCAAGATGCTGCTTATGTTGGAGCATGCTTATTTGAGCAGTAGATGCTGCTTTAGCAGAAAGATGCTCTCGTGGGACCAATGAGCAGTAAGTTGATCAGAGACATTTCTATGAAGATACAGCATCAAACACCGCCGTGAATTCTTCTGCTTCGGTGCCTCAAACAGCAAGACAGGGTTTGTATATCTTCCAAATCACTGAGTGATATCTTGTGGTGTGTTAATTGGCTCTACTTCTGAGAACATTTATGTGTGTGCTCAGCCTTACACATGTGGCTTGTCTGATGCCTGTAAATTACTCTCATGAGCGAAGTAAAGCCAGTCCCCAGATGGCTGCAGGATCAGGGCCGTGCTGCGTGTCACTGCCTCGTCTGTCGTGGCTTTTGCCAAAATAATAATTATGACCCAGAGAGAGACCTCCCAGCCACTCCTCCCTGTTGAAGGAAAAGCAGAGTGGTACTGCTCCAGAAGAACTCCTTCCAAACCCTCAGCTTGTCCCATCACTGTGTCTTACTGCTCCTTATTTATTTATTTTAATCTTATTCAGGATAGTTGGGCAAATTTTTGGTAATGATGAAATCAATTCTCTATCACAGAAATATTTTCCCCTATTTGGAGCTTCTATGGGGTAAAAGGGGTTTCTGCTGTTTATTCTGTACACAGCATTGCTATTAAGATGCTGTGCTTCAATTCTGAGGGAAAAAAACAAACAACAAACCTGCATAGTGAAGCTGGTGGACAAGAGGCTGCACTGATTCAGTCCCACGTGCTAGTTAGTTTTGGGAAGCTGAGCCTCTGTGGCTAGTTTTATTTTCAAATCAAATCATGAGATTGACACCTTTAATTAGCTCCACACAAGCTGTTTGAACCAGGCTGTGCTATGGGGAGAGGTGAGTTTTTACAAGCTTTTTCTTTCTGCTTGTTTTTCTGTATTTAAGCCATCAGACTCAAATACACATTCATCACAAGGGACTATCAACTTACTCAGCACGCAGCATCTCTGAAAGGTTCAGACTTTGCCTCTTCTTTATGGTGCCATAAAGACATACAGCAGAAGTCTTTCCTGATACAGCTGTCTCTTGCTTGTTTTTAGGGGGAATGAATAGCAAGTTTTATGCGTTGAAGACACAGAAAATAGAGAGGAGATGCAGAGAATGGGATGGAGAGGTGGTGGTGTTTAGAAAGCAGGGGAAGGACAGGGGAAATGACATCTCCGCTGGCTTCAGCAGAGCTGGTGGTGGATTTGGAGGATGAGACGTGGCTCTGTGTATCTGCAGAGAGAAGGAGATCAGTAACAGAGGAAGACAGAATGATATCTGGGGTCTGAAGCGAGTTTGGTCAGTGTTGGTACCTTAACCTGTTGAGTGGCGTTCTCACAGCACAAACCAGAGCTAAGCCCTTTTCCTTTTCAAGCAGCAGAAGCAGAAAGGGGAGGTTTATCAGTTGAGACAGATGAATTGGGATAGCTTATCTTAGCAGGGCAGAGCTATTGTCTACTGAAAGTCTCTGGTAGCTCATGTGGAGCCATTAAAATAGCAGAAGAAAAATTCCTAGGGAAGAATGTGGCTTAATATCTACCAGATTAGGGCCAGGAATTTGCTCCTTCTGTGACTAGATCGTAGTCAAACAAGACTAGAAAAGTCAAGACTTTTCTTTTTTATAATTTTTTTCTCCTTTTTGGAAATAGTAGTTGGAAACGCTCGTATGTGTACCAGACCTCCACTCCCAGAAAATCTGCCTGAAATGGATCAAAGTTGAACTATGTGGCAGGCTCAGCTTCCTCCGCAAAGCCAATCTGATCCTTGCTGTAACCAACAGGCTGTGCCCTCTCCCCTCCCCTCCAGACGTCTCGGAGCTTTTCAAGGCTGGGAGCAGCCCCAATCCCTCCTTGCCAAAAAAGCCGCACCCACAGCAATCGCATCCTGGCACAGCAACGGCTTCTGCAGGGAAGATACGCTTGAAAGACACTGATACACTCAGGAGCACAAATGCTAATGAAAGTTAATGAGATCTACGATTTTTAATTGTATTGGAGGGTATTTTTTTAGAATCTCACTTTTCATCATGACTGTTGGTTTCATGCTATCCGCAAGACAACCCGAGGCTGGCGTTCTCAGTAAGGTGTCCCTGTGGCTCAGTAGGGTCACTCTGTGCCCTTGTGCTTCCACCCAATAAGCTGAACAACATCCCAATATACCTGGCCTGTTGTGTGTTATTTAAGCCATAGGATATGAAAGAGCATGTTTTATGGAGCCATTAAATTTATGCTGTGGGTGACTTTAACCACCCAAGAAGTATATTAATGGCCCTATAAAATACACCCTGGAGTGTTTTAATATGGTTATGAGATTGATCTTCAGCTTTATATTCCACTGTGTGTGCTATTATTGAAATAAATTGCAAAGGAAGGTGACACAAGGGATCCCAGTAAGGGGTGAGTTACCATTTTCTTCTTAGGAACCCATGGTCAAGGATTTCCTCTGGGGATTTCCATGGGCTGGGATCCAGCCACCCTGCGCTGGAGGCTCGGGATGAACCACACAAGGTGCTACCTTTGGAGATGGGGCTTGAGGGCCCAGCTCTGTGAATGACCTAAGACAGTACCTGTCCATGCTGGCCCATTTGTGGCTCTAACCAAAACTGCTCGTGTCCTGACACTTGGGAGGTTTTCTACAAATACAGTGTTCAACTGGTATCTGGAGTTGGGTCATCGGTTGAAACATTTGCCAGGGCCAGGATTCAAAGCAGCATCAGCCTGACTTCTCCTTGCTACCAGAGCATAGTACCAGTTTGTCCAGAAATCCTGAATGCCACATAGGAAATTCTTCTCTGCTAACAGGTGAGATTACTATGAAAAACAAGTTCTGTTCAGAAAATAAAGTAATACACTGCTTTTTTACTGACAGATGCTGGTAGTTTCCAACAGGAAACTTCAATGTCTGAAAGACTAGACCTTTTTTAAAGTACCTTTTCCCCAGGACCTACATGCTCAACCTTTCAAAGCCTCAAGGCCTGTGGTGTCAAAGTATTGAGGGTTTGGGGTTTAGCTGGAAATGAAGAATAAATTCTGCTATATTAAATAATCTGTGCTTTTGTTTGCAGCCTTAATCATTGTTGTCATTTTTACACTCTCTGGTGGGCGCGTATGGCTCTGAACTGCCATAAACCCACAACATTCTCAGTGACTAGACTTGGTTTTTCAGCCCAAAACAAGTAAAACTGTGGTTTTCTCTAGTTTTAGTAGGAAATCCAGGAGAATGATTTGATGCTTGGGGGAGCTTTGACCCAGTTTAAAATCCAGGACACAGCATGAAATTTCAGAGATGCTTATGAGACCACAACTGCGGGTCAATACCCTATTTGAAAGAACCACTTCAGCTGCTGTTGTGTGTTTGCAGCAGGGCCCAGAGCATGCAAAGGACCGTCTGAAGGAGGAAGAAAGCACCAGCCCACTCACCCTACAGATTAGAGGCTGCTGACAGATGGGCCACCAAACCACGGTGACTGTAGACAAAACAGCAAGGGAATCAGGCTCTGCTTAAAGCTCTGAGCCAGCCCAAATCAGGTTTTACAGCACTGTTTGGGCGTTGAGCTGGCAAAGAGAGTGCTGTCCTGCATGAGATGAGCCTGGACCAGGCGATGCAGCGAGCCTTGCTCCAATGAGCGATGTGCCCAAGCTTCTCCCTGCCCCGTGTTAATGTTCAGCTGTTCCCCAGATAGGCGCCCTGTGAAGCTTCATTAATCACTGTTTATAAAGCACTTAGAGACCCTTGCAAAAAGGAGGGTATTGTTATTAGAACTGTGGTTGGAGATGAAGACATCCTGTTAATCATTAAATCAGTTCCCTGCAAAGGCAGGACCACCGCTCCCAGGAAGAGAGGCCAGGCTGCACAGCTGAAATGCAAAGACAGGTTTTTTGTACGGGGTAATGACCTGAGCATCGATGGGGGGTATCAGGGACTCTTCTGGGCAGGAGCAGCCCTGCTGTGGGTCACGGGCTCAGCGCCATTAATGGCTGACCAAGGGCTTCCTTTGAGAGCTGGCTGGAGCAGCCATGTCCTGAAATCATCTTGCTGCAGCTGTAAGCTGCTGGGCAGTTGTGGGGTTGGGAATAAGGATGAGAAAAAAATCTTGGCTATATTTGAGCTGTTACAAGTGATGCCAGCTTCTACCATCCAGGGATACCCTGTCTAACGGCTTGACCAACTGGTCCTTACTGAATGCAACCAGGAGATAAAATGGTAGGAATTTGTTCATAGAGGAAAACTGAAGTGAAAGTCTTAAAATCAAGAGAAAGTTTTGATTGATGTTTGTGGGTTTTGTTAATTACCAGCAAGAACAATTTTGGAACGCAGTGGCCCAGACACAAGAACGGTGTTAGGATTACGATGGGAACAGCTCACACTTGCATTAGTGTTGCAGTGTTTGTAAGCAAACAGAAAATGCCCCTTGGAAATCTGTTGTCTCATAAATCTCACTAGCAAAATTGTTTTTCTAAATAGTGGTTTTCAACATTTTTTCCATGAGGCATGAGCAGTTCTGTGAGATCTATTCAAGGCAGCCACAGCTCATGTGATGCTCACATGGATCCCAGATGAATTTTAGTTTAGCAGGGCTGTCACATAACACATCCCGCAAAACGATGGCGATGAAAATATGTCACACCCAGCTCTCAGCTGTGAACAAGAGTTTCCTTGCGCTGTGAGCTCACACGTGTGACACAACCATCAGCTGGCATGCAGATGGGATGTGAACCCTGCCCCGCTAGCCATGCTGCTGCTCCTCAAGGTCAGTGGGCCTTTCGAGCATTTATTCCCTGGGGGATTTAGCCTGATCACTGATCCAATTTTTACTGGTCAAGGTACAGTAAAAAGCTTGCCGTGATCCTAAAAGTGACAAATTGGGTAGCTGGTTACAGAGCCAATGAAAGCAGATGCAAGGCAGTTACTGCTGCTCAAACATAGGAGATCAGCACAGCTTTAAGTGTGAAAATTAATTATTAAAGTTTCAAATAGAAAGAAGCCTCTTAGAGAGAAGGAAGCAAACAAGGGCTAGACATGGCAGACAATTTGAATTTCATGAGTCCACTTCTGCATTTGCCCTTCATACCCAGGAGGGCCAACTGCACTCCTTGGAAGGGGCTCAGGTACTTATTCCAACTTTCTGAGCCTTGGCAATCCCGTCTGCTTTCCGTGGAGACCTGGCCAGAGGTGCCTGGGGCACAGGGGATGGAGCTGACTCACTGCTGTGCTATGTGACATTGGACAAAGCCTTCCCATCCCCTTGCCTGGAGGTGGCTGTGCCACTCGGGCCAGAGACCCTGGCATCTGCGGCTGCAGAGCAGCGCCTGCAGCGATGGGGAGTTTACAAAACAGTCGTATGAGGGATCGTGGCTGGGGGAAAGGAGTGATGGGGTGCAGGGTGTAAGGAAGGGCAGGCTCCCCTACTTCGTCTAGGGTAGAGGTAAGGGCAGGGCAGGTACCCCTGTCACCCTCCTTGAGGTCTGCGAGCTAAGCCTGGCTGATCAGCTCAGCCAGCACTGGAGGACATCAGGCTGAGCTCCATCGCTGCCATCGTACACGGGCTCCCTGCGCCTGCCGGCTCTCCCGCGTCGCAGATCATTTCGGTACACGCATGGCTTGAAAGATGTGAGCTGAGAGCGCAATGTGGACAGCAGCAAAAGACTGCGGGCTGTAGCGGCAGAGCACACATCGGGGCAGCACGGAGAGCGAGACCAGGCTCTTCGTTTCCCTGTGTCACTTCTCAGTCCCGATTAGCAGCAAAATAGGGCACGCACACATCTGACAACTGAATTCCTTGCTGGAAGGGGTTCGGTCATGCATAAGACTGCTCAAAATGAGGCCTGGCTTTCAGGTTTGGAAGCACGGAACCTGACCTGGAAGGGACAGCTGGTACGTGCACACTTACTTAATTTCCCCCCTTTGAGTTTGCACCAGTTTTGGGTAACTTTGAGGAGTTGTAGCCAAGGGCAAACAAAGAGATGCATGTCCCCTGCCCCAGCAGACAGACCTTGGTATAGGTCCTTCCGGCTTCCAAACAAGTACATGGGGAAAATAAAATGAGAGAACATGAACAACGTCACAAATTCAAGCACTCAGTCAAAAAGCGGAGAACCAAAGAGAGAAGCATGGCTTTAACTCAGCCTTGCACAAAGTGCTTTGATACCGTTTTAATGACAGGCTTGTGTAAGTTTCTCCCTCGGGACTTCTGGCTCATCGTGTCCTCTCCTGTAACAACCCCCTGGAAAGCACAGGTGAGCAGCGATTCCAGAGCTTTGCAACTTGGAAAATCCTAGAAATCCTCCCGGGCAAGGGAAGGATTCACCATCCCTCATTCTACGAAACATGAGCTTCTCCAGGGGCTGGACTTCTCCAGGAGCCGTGTGCGCTCCCCAGCCCCTTCCCCGAGATTCATTCTTTCATGCCCCTTCCCACCCCCGGGGTGTACAGGCACCCACTTTTTCCCTTCGGAAAAGTTGTCCGTGGGAGCGGTGACCCTCGCACCGGACCGCACACGGGCACAGCGACCGGGGGGAACCGGGGAGGG
>NW_010163161.1:44413-50019 GCF_000695765.1 Mesitornis unicolor | reverse complement strand
ATTCTGTGATTCTGTGATTCTGTGAAGCAAAGTACTTCCGTGGTTCTGATACAGTTTACTGAATCGTGCTGCTCACAATTAGGTGCAAGAATGCATCAAGGGATGCGTTGGAGCTACATACGTTAGGGATGCTCTGAGGACATGTGAAAAGCCATTTTTAGCACTGTGTTACAGATGGAGATTGAGATTGATTGAGACCTCACATCACTTTATGGGAGTGCTCATGAGCTCCAATTCATGTCACGTTCCTGATGTATACTCTTGTGCATAAATGCAGTGTAGGAAGTTGTTTCTCTTTGCCCAAGAGCCTTCAGTTTTAGCACTGATTGCACAATGAGACCAGAAATGGCTATGGACAGGTTGAAATTTGTGTTTACAGAAAAGCTTAAAAAAAAATAAAAAGCCTTGGGACTAAAGTCTGGTCCCAAATCTGATCCCTTTCTACTGAGCTTTAGGCCAGTGTTTAGATGGGTTGTGATGCCTTTCTGAAGCAGGGCCTCTGCACGGGTTGGTGAAAAGCATTGAGCTGGGACTACAACGTGTCCTGGCTTTGGCTTTTGCCTGCTGGCAGGGGGCAACTCCCTCTCTTACCATTGCGGAGATAAAGAAGCTGAGGAAGGCAGCAGCACCTCCTTTGAGAAGAGCTTTGAGGATCACTGTAAAAAGTGTGGTTTAAGTAGGTAGTTTGGTTAGACTGTTCCTGTTTTACTGCAGCTGAGGAGCAGAAACTGGGCATTGAACTGACATTTTGTCTGAAACACAGCAAGTTTGCTGTGGGTCGCTGAAGTTGTTGGCTCCTGATAGTGACATCTCAGTGTGAGCTATTCAGGCGCCGTTATACTTCATGTGAGAGTAGGGCACGCTCTTTGCTTGCACTGAGATAGCTCAGAAATGTCTCTTGAGAGACCCTGTGGAGAGGAGACCTTGACCCAGCATCGGGGTCTGTAGCACATGGTGTGGCTTGATAGTGTCCTGGGGTTCCAAATGTAGAATCAAACTAACCACAGCCATTCAGTGTGGAGGTGTTTATTTGCCATGTACTTGGATGGCACAGCAATAATGGCTTTGTCAGCACTTTACAGAGGGGATGACTGAAATCTTAATTGGGCTGGATAAGAGCAGCAAAGAAGGATGCCTCGTGCATTGGTTGTGAGAGCAGGTACCTGAGAGAGAGCGCACAACGTTCTTCCCTTCTCTGCCCCTTGCCTGGTGTTGAATGTATAACCTGGTAATTTTGTGTGTGTGGGGAGGCTAAATAGTTCATAACTTGCAGCTGTAAAACAGACTCTGTGTAGTCTGCCTGACATCAGAGCTGATGGTTTTCCTGGTGCTAGCAGCACTACTCCTGGGTGTAACAGAGCCATGGGAGGGCCCCACCAGCCATGTCTGGCAAAGGCCTGGGTTGGCTGAACTAAGAATTGCATGCGAAGGAGGTAAAGCTCCGTGCTGCTGTTTCCTTGGTTCTATATCTGGATTTAGTTTAGCTTGCTAGGGCTTCATGCTGCAAGTGACTACACTCAAAGTCAATGGTGGAGGAGTCACTGCTCAACTGGAGGCCGAAGTACTGCCTCAGCCACACTGCGGTGGTGGTGAGGCCTGGCCAAAATGGGATCTGTTTGCTGCTCCACTGAGTTCCCTGTACATGTTTTTCTCATGCAACTGTGTTTTTCACCTGTGAAGTGGCAGATACTCTCCTGTGCCCTGCACTGGGAGGGGTGACCTGTGGAGGCTGCCATCCCAGTGCTGGGCTGCCCCATGGCAGCAGATCCACGTGGGAGCACGCACAGGGGAGGAGACGTTTGGCAGCCTTGCTGTGCTCATGTGCAGCGTGCTGACACTGACCCCTTTTTGGGAAGCCAGCTCCTTCAGTCCTTCAGTCCTTCAGTTCTGCTTGTGCCAGTGCCCTGCTTAGCATGTGTTTTGCTTACCAGGGTAATCCTACTTCATACATCGATATTAACATGGCACATCGCATAGGTGACTTTCCAGCACAAGACTGTATGTTATTCACCACCCTAAATTTTTCCTCAGCTATTACATTTTATCTGCTTTCCCTAATCATCATTCGTTTACAAATAATCACTCAGCAGGTGCTGACTGGGTAAATGCTGTCCTCTGCATCTTGATCAGGTATGTGCTAGTGAGATGTCATCTGCTTTGACAGCAAGAGAAGAAAGTAGGAGCAGCCCTTGAGGCTTCATCCTGTCATGTAGCAATGGGAGTGGTTGGATTCTGGGAGCTCTGGGGACAGCACAGCAGCCGCTGTACGAGCCCCAGAAACACACCTGCAGGAGTGTGGGTACTCTTGGACAGCAGGTCCCACTGTGGGGATGGAGCTGGAGGGCCAGTCCCGTGAGTTTTGGCCTCTCATAAAGAGGGGAATTGTGCTTACTGTGTTTCTGATGAAAGGATGCTGATAACTTTGTACCTTTTTTTAATATAAGGATAGTGTTTGCAGTGCATGTATTCTGTGATACTTGACAATACAGAGGGTACAGTTGAAGGAAGAGGCCTGGGGGAGAGCTGAGATATTTTGGGTTTTTTGCCTAAAACTGGTAAGTTTGGTGACTTTCACCAGACAGCTTCCTCCTTTTTGTTTCTATCATCTTTCTCTATGTTTTCTCCTCTAACTGGCTTGTCAGCAGGTCTATAAGGCTTTCAGCAGAAGAATTACAACTTACTCTGGGAACGATGTTTGACATTGACCTTAATGCAGCCTTTAAATGCTGCTGTTACGCAAATAATATTGTACAATATCTCTTCTTTCTTATCACTGCACTAAGTAATGAAGAAACAAGCCTGAGCTTCTGCTAGAAAACCTTGTGGTGAGTCTGGTAACTCCCTTTCTCGCAGTAGGAACAGGCAGCTTACTGCTTTTCCCATAGGTGCCAAAAGCAGAGAGTGCAAACACGTGTCTGCTGAGAGGCTGGAAACAGTCCTTTGCTTAGAGATGCCTGAGCTGGCTGTGAATGAGCCGCTTTGGGTGCACGAAGTGGCTGAGCTGTGTCAGCTGGCACAGCTCCAGGCTAACGCAGCTCCACTGGGTCCAGTACCTGAGCCAGCTTTATCTGCAGGTGCTTCAGGTATCACTGTGTGATGCTGAACTCGTTCGCTCACCACTGCTTCAGAGGTCCCAGGAGCTGAAGTTTCTGTGTATTATTTGAGGCAGCACAGGCATAACCTCTGGCTTGGAGGTGTCTTCCTCCTTGGTTGGGTAAATTTTAATCAGTCTTCCACTTTAAGACAATTTAAAATAAGAAGCTGAGACCCAATGGGAGCATGGGTCTGCCAGGGCATATGCAAGTCTGAAGAGCCAGTGGTCTTCTACTCCTTGTTCCCTATAAAATTCTGGCATACATACATATATGGTTTGTATCCTGGCAGCACACAGGTAAAGAGAGAACTTGCAAATTCTGTCTGATGAAGGTTCCTCTGATGCCATTACGATTCAAGGTGGCATGGCCACCAGCTGTCCTGTTGTAGAGTGCTCCACTTACCACGCAGTATCCCCACGCAGGAGTTGAGTCATTGAGGGTGGAGATGGTACACCAGTTCTTGCTAGGTGTCCGGTGGTGTGAGAGAACTGTTTGGACTTCCAGCAGCTTTGAACCTGCAGCACCTTGTCTAGCATTATGGCAGTGGTTCTAGTGGTTAGTTCAGTTACTGCGGCTGAGGGTTTCAAGTGCTGACTATTTTTTCCTGCTGGTCCATAGGAGCATAGTTAAGCAACCCTAAAACCCTCTGAAAATCCCATGTTACTGTAGTGCTTGTAGCAGCTGAACTAAGCTCTGAACTCAGGTATGACTGATCTGCAAGTCGGCGAGGGAGAAGAGGATGATTATGAGGAGAGACTATACTTGAGTATAGGTCTCGCCATGGCCGTGCAATCCCCAGCCGAGCCATGCTGTGCTCTGGCTTGGCCTTGATCCTGATCCTGCAGTGCAGCGGGAATGCAGTGCCTGTCTGTGGAGCCTCTTCTTCTCAGTGTGCAGCCAAGTTCCCCTAACTGGGCATGTTCTGTGGGGCACGCTTCACCTCTCTTGCACCAGGGAAGTGTATCAGCCAGAGTGGTGGTTTAGAGGAGGCAGTGAAACACGCAGTCTTGGAAGGGTTAGGCCATCCTTTCAAGGAGCACATGGAGACCGCATGTGCATTTCTGGCCCTGTCCTAGGAAGAGGTAGTCATAGGAAGTAGCACTACAGACTTTCCCATAGTCACTGCCCCAGCACTGACTGTGTGTGTCAATTCAGGAAATTGAGACATGAATCAACATTAGGGGAAGTGTGTTTGTACTGCTTGATATTTAAAAGAGGACCAATAATATCTGTGATTTATGCATTAGAAAAGACTGAGTAGATTTAGTAGGTCAAATCAACATGGCAATGGCAGTAAGACATAGAAAGGGAACTTTGTAAGACATATTTCAAGACAGACTGATAGTTGGTGCTTCAGCTGATAGAAATCTGTACAAGGCTATTTGCCTCATTGGGTTAAACTAGCTGTAGATCTAACCCTGAATTAGCAATAATTCTGGCTCCAGGTTCCACTTCTGCCTTGCTGTTCTTTCCTTTTGCTGTGTGTTCAGTTGAGAGTACTGCAGCTGACACAGCTGCTGGATTATCAGATAGTTCTAGGGAAAATGTTTGGGTTTTGGCTTGGCTGTCAGCTTCAAGCAGAGAACAAACTGGCATTGCTCTGGGAGAGTTCCCTCAGCAGTGTTCCAAAATACAGGGTTCTCTGGGACAGTTGTTTCAGCTTGTGATACTTGGGAGTTCAGAGCAGTGGCTTGCAGTGCTCCCTTTTGACCCTGAAATGAGAGTGGGCTTGCTTTACAGAATCACAGAATATCAGGAGTTGGAAGGGACCTCGAAAGCTCATCCAGTCCAACCCCTGCCAGAGCAGGATCACCAGACCAGGTCACACAGGAACACGTCCAGGCGGGTTTTGAATGTCTGCAGAGAAGGAGACTCCACAACCTCTCTGGGCAGCCTGGGCCATGCTCTGGCACCCTCACAGGGAAAAAGTTTTTCCTCGT
This sequence comes from Mesitornis unicolor, assembly GCF_000695765.1. Taxonomy (NCBI): domain Eukaryota; kingdom Metazoa; phylum Chordata; class Aves; order Mesitornithiformes; family Mesitornithidae; genus Mesitornis; species Mesitornis unicolor. Next base: position 44,984 of record NW_010163161.1, on the reverse strand, counting down.
GTTCAGATTGAACCTCCCATGCTCCAGCTTGCACCCATTGCCCCTTGTCCTGTCATTGGACATCACTGAGAAGAGCCTGACTCCTTCCTCCTGACACTCGCCCTTTACAAATTGATAACCATGAATGAGGTCTCCCCTCAGTCTCCTCTGCTCCAAGCTAAAGAGACCCAGCTCCCTCAGCCGCTCCTCATAAGGGAGATGCTCCACTCCCTCCATCATCTTTGTGGCTCTGCGCTGGACTCTTTCAAGCAATTCCCTGTCCTTGAACTGAGGGGCCCAGAACTGAACACAGAACTGAATATTCCAGATGTGGTCTCACCAGGGCAGAGTAGAGGGGAAGGAGAACCTCTCTGACCTACAACCACCCCCCTTCTGATACACCTCAGGATGCCATTGGCCTTCTTGGCTGCAAGGGCACATTGCTGGCTCATGGTCATCCTGCTGTCCACCAACACCCCCAGGGCCTTTTCTGCTGTGCTGCTCCCCAGCAGGTCAGTCCCCAACCTATACTGGCACATGGGGTTGTTCCTGCCCAGATGCAAGACCCTACACTTGCCCTTGTTGAATTTCA
>NW_010163161.1:0-44389 GCF_000695765.1 Mesitornis unicolor | reverse complement strand
AAAGGGCACCAAAGTCTTCGGTGCCAGCCACTCCTCCCAGCTTTGTGTCATCTGCAAACTTGCTGACAGTGCACCCTGTTCCCTCATCTAGGTCGTTGATAAATATACTGAATAGTACTGGACCCCTAGGGGACCCCACTCGTTACAGGCCTCCAACTGGACTCTGTCCCATTGACCACAGCTCTCTGACTTCTTTCCTTCAACCAAGTCACAATCCACCTCACTACCTGATCATCCAGACCACGCTTCCTCAGTTTAGCTGTGAGGATGCTGTGGGAGACTGTGTCCAAGGCTTTACTGAAGTCAAGGTAGACCACATCCACTGCTCTGCCATCATCTCTCCTCCTGGTTATGTCCTCACAAAAGGCTACCAGGTTGGTCAAACATGACTTCCCCTTGGTGAAGCCATGTTGACTGCCCCTAATGACCCTCTTATCCTTGATATGCCTGGAGATGGCACCAAGGATAAGGTGTTCCATCACCTTCCCAGGGATGGAGGTGAGGCTGACCGGTCTGTAGTTACCCAGGTCCTCCTTCTTGCCCTTTCTGAAGACTGTAGTGACATTTGCTTTCCTCCAGTCCTCAGGCACCTCTCCTGTTGCCCACAACTTACCAAAGTTGATGGAGAGTGGCCTAGTAATTATTTCCACCAGTTCCCTCAGCACCCACAGGTGCATCCCATAAGGGCCCATGGATTTAAGTATGTCCAGATAGCTTAACTGATCCCTAACCCAGCCCTCATCAACCAAGCCAAACTCCTCCTTTGTCCTGACTTCCTCTGGGGCCTCAGGGCTCTGGGGCTCCTGAGGACAGTCTCCAGCAGTGTAGACAGAGGCCAAGAAGGCATTCAGTAACTCCACCTTAGTGTCTTCTGTCACCAGGGCACCCACCTTATTCAGCAGTGGGCCCACGTTGCCTCTAGCCTTAGTTTTGTCTGCAGTGTATTTGAAGAAGCCCTTTCTGTTGTTCTTCACCTCCCTTGCAAGATTGAACTCCAAGGAGGCCTTAGCTTTCCTAGTTGCCTCCCTGCATCCTCTGACAACAGCCCTATATTCCTCCCAAGTGGCCGTCCCCTCCTTCCATGATCTGCAGACTCTCTTCTTCCACTTGAGTTTGCCCAGCAGTTCCCTGCTGGGATGCTCTGATCTTGAGCTTGGAAGAAGTGGTCCTTGAATATAAACCAACTATCTTGGGCCCCTTTACCTTCTAGCACCCTGTCCCATGGAATTTCCCCTAGCAACTGCTTGAAGAGACCAAAGTTGGCCCTGCTGAAGTCCAGAGTTGTGATCCTGCTTGGTAAACTCCGGTAAACTTCAGCCTGGTTTATATGATGGTCTACCCTGAGCATTTTACCCATCATCATGGAGAAGAATGAAAGCTTTCAGAAAAGTTCTTAGTTTAAGTGCAGTTTTAATGAAGTTTGATGCACTAGGTCTAGTTTTCAATCTTGTTGCTAGCATGATTTTGGTTAGGAACCCAACCAAGGGTCAGCTACAGACGTTTATTTAAAAAGCATAGTTCTAAACTTAGTTCTGCTAGATGTGTTTGGAAGTATGTGGGCTGCAGGATCATACAGAGAATGTGAAAGCAGATGCAACCCTCATCTCCGATTTCTATGGAGCTGCACTGCAAAATTGCTTTAGAGAAAGGGAAGAAAGAGATGAGCCTGGCAGCATCTGTAAGCCAGAATGAAGATGATTGCTGCCAAACAATCTCACTTGGGAAAGGGGGACAGAGAGCTTCTATCTCCTGAAGTTATACTGTCCTGTAATGGAGAGGGCTCACTATTTGTTGAGCCATGTGTGTAGTTTGTGCTTGGTCTCTGTTTAGTTTGCCCCAGGCTGTGTGCCATCACCATTTCTGCTTGCACTTGCCTGCTCCATCTCCTGGGGATGCTGTAGGATAGAGTCAGCCAGAACCTATAGATAAGCACTGGCCATGTCCAGCATGAAAGGTTATCACAACCTCTGAGGTATGAGAGGTAATGGGTAGAAGAACCAAGTGTCATGGTGTCACTTGCAGGTACAGACAGTGTGTTTTGCCTGTTACTGATGTATTTTGCATGAAGATAAACTTGCTAGTCTGCCTGTTGCTTCCACAGCTGCTACTTCTCCGCTCTCCACAAGAGAGGGGTGGAGAAACAAGATGACCTTTGTAGCATGCAGAAATCCTGTAGAGAGGCAGAATATGGTGTCACCCATTAGATGTTACGTGAAGCATCTGGGGATCAGTTGTACTACAGCGCTTTGTGCTGAGCCTTGTACAGTGCCCCGCTGATGAGCCAGTATGGAGAAGAACGTGGGAGCTTCCTCAAGACTGGATGGCAAAGACACTGTCTTTTCTCTTTGCTTCCTAAAGACTTTTACAAGCTATACCATGTGCCTGGTGTCAGTTGTGCTGTGCAGAGACAGGCAGGAGAGCATGAGAGAGAGGTGTGGGTATGCCTCCCTCTAGCCCGTATAGCTCCTACGTAGCTTTGCAGAGCCATGACAGTGGTCAATCTTGGTGCGTCAGTGACACAGCTAAACATCAGGGTCGGTTTGCATGAGAGGAGAGACCATGCGTAACCCAGTCCTTCTCAAAGGGAAAGGTCGAGTAGTGCCTGCTACCACGGAGCCTGGACAGATGACTGCTGTGGCATATTATTGATGTTTGTTTCAGGAGCATGTGAAAGCTACAAGTCTATTCTGATACATTCTTTGATAGTGGTGCAAGGGACAGCTTTGTCCATGTAGGTGTGATAGACAAGGAGAAGGAAAAGAGGTCCACCTCTTTGTTGTCCACCTAATGCAGATTCAGGAACTGAGATGAAGAGCAATTCAGAGATTCAGTTGCTTATAAGAACTGTGGCTTGGGCTGGAACTTGGATCCAGATCTTAGCCTGGCAACAGCACAGTGCCAATGAGCAGGTCTGCAAACCAAAGACAGGTTCTTCCATTCTCTGCACATCACTTTAAAGTAACTCTTTTCAGATGCAAATGCTGCATTTCTTCCTTTGATAAGGAAAGAAAAGTTGGCATTTCCTCTCTGTCTTGTGCTGTAGCACTAAGATGCAGCATGGTATCTGCAAACTGAGAGACTGCAGAGGAAGTCTGGATGACATAGACTGTCCCAGTTTTGCAAGCAGTAAAACAAGTGTCCACATTTTGGAAGCTGGATTTGTACAATTAGTGATTTGTGGTTGGTTCTGGGCTCTTCTGTCCCTTTGTGTTTGGGGACTTTTATGAGTGTGTGTTATTGTGCAGGTTCTTTGGCATCTAGTAACGTGGGAGTACAGGTTGCCATTTTTTCCTTGCTCAGGAAACACAAGTGTTCATTTACAGCCTCTCTGTCCCCTTCCAATTGTTGCTTGTTTCTGCAAAATGCGTAAAAACTTTCTAATCACTTGGAGACAGTTCAAGAACAGTTCAAGAAGGACAGGGAACTGCTGGAGAGAGTCCAGCGTAGGGCTACAAAGATGATCAAGGGAGTGGAGCATCTCCCTTCTGAGGAGCGGCTGAGGGAGCTGGGTCTCTTTAGTTTGCAGAAGAGGAGACTGAGGGGAGACCTCATTCATGGTTATAAATATTTAAAGAGTGAGTGTCACGAGGATGGAGCCAGGCTCTTCTCGGTGACAAACAATGAGAGGACAAGGGGTAACGGACACAAACTGGAACACAGGAGGTTCCACTGAAATTTGAGAAGAAACTTCTTCTCAGTGAGGGTGACAGAGCCCTGGACCAGGCTGCCCAGAGAGGTTGTGGAGTCTCCTTCTCTGCAGACATTCAAACCCCGCCTGGACGCCTTCCTGTGCAACCTCATCTGGGTGTTCCTGCTCCGGCAGGGGGACTGGACTGGAGGAGCTTTGGAGGTCCCTTCCAATCCCTAACAGTCTGTGATTCTGTGATTCTGAGACTCCTACCCATTTTCCACAGCTGTTCACAAGTTTGGGGTAGGCAACAAGAAGGGGCAGGCAGATGGAGTCTTGCTTACACTTTCTTCATTTTGGATATCTGGTTTTAAAAAAAGCTGATGTGTCATTTCATGGGCCAGAAGTCTTTCACTGCAAAAGAAAACAATGCTCTTACAGGCCACCTGAGCTATTTATCAGAGGAGCACCTGAATCAGAAATCAGTTAATCTAGTAATAAGAGATAATTAAACTGTTATAATGGGTTTTTTTAATCTCGCTTCTCCAGCTGTAGTTTCGGGTTTTGCCTTCATCAGGGAGATTATAATGAAGCACAAAGGCCTTCTAATCCAATCAGAATTCCTTGATGGATTGGAGTATTTGTTGTGCTTTCACATTTAAGCAGTGGTTCCGCCACAAGATTAATTTCATTCACAAGGTCGCCGTCTTGTTACTAAATTCAACCTAGTGGCTTAGTGTAGGCAGAAGAAAGGTGCTTCCAGGGTGATTCCATCTCCACAGTGGTCCATGAACATCCACGTGGCATGGCCAGGTTTGTGAAGATGTCAAACCAGCTCTCAGCCAGGCACCAACAGGGCTCCACAAAACCTGCACTCAGGTCCTGTCCAGCCCTAACAGCACCCACAGGTTCCTGGCAGTTCTGATTTGGCCCCTAAGCACAAACAGATCAATGAGACTGAGTGGCAAAGAGCAGTTACAAGGGCTGGCAAAATGCACGTTTCCTCTGCAATGGCTTTGCTTGAGCTGCCTTATCTGCACACACAACACAGCATGGCTCCCTCGGCCAGGCAGTCCAGTAGCTGCTCAACAAGGAGGTTGAGACAGCTCTGCTTAATTTGGAGCAGGGCAGGTACTGCTCAGTCCCTGCGTGTCTCCTGTTCTTTCCTGTAGCATGTCAGAAATGTGACTTTTGACCTCCAGTCTGTCACGGCGTGCAATGGGGACTTTGTGGCTGGGAGTGCAGGATACAAATGTGCCCTCCATCGCTGTGCTGAGCGCTCACTGCAGAATTGCTTGCATTGCAATTGCAAGAATTTGTGATTCAGGTGATGCCGTCTTCTGGTGCCTCAGTTGTTGAGCTTTGTGTGAGCTTGAACTGATCTGGCTTAAGCCGTGAACTCAAGTCTGGCTTTGTAGTTGAAAATCTCGTGTGGCAGGAGCCTTCCCTGTCCAGCCGGGAATTGTGTGTCTGCTTTGTTTTGCTCTGTAAATTTCATCTGATTCTTCCCAAGCATCTCGGCTTCAACCTGCGATTTCTGTTTCGCAGCAGGGTGCCGACAAATGTTGGTTTGTGGTGCCTGACCGCCTTCCTGCAAGCTACTTCATAACGGCATCTTCTGGGAGTGACGCGAGGGACTTCCTGCACAAACCTTATTGGGTCAATAGGTGCAAATTCAAGGAAATACTGGCTCTGCCATTCTGCAGACTGCGAGTGTCGCTGGTGTGAAGGAAGGAAGGAAGGAATGAATGAATTTGCAGTGATGAATAATATTGAAGTCTTGATGCACAGCTTATTTTAAGACGTGCTAGGAACTACCTGTCCGAGCTGCAGTCCTTTTCACATGCCGGGAGGGTGACTCTCTGATCACAGCACAGCATCTGTTCTGTGGATTTAATTTAAGCACTTTAAACCAGTTTTTAAACTGGTACGGTTATTCAAAGACTATTATTATTTATGCTCTCTTGAAATTGTTCTTAAAGTAGCTAATTTTTTCACAGTTCTGCTGCAGTGGGTACAACTGGTCTTCAGGCACAATTTGTGTTCTCCTTCTCATATTCTCTCCTGCTGAGGCAGGTTTTATAGCCACAAGGACTGAAATTAACCTTTCTAAATCATTCAGTGTCAGTAGACCTGGCTGAAAAGGAACACGGAGTTCTTTCTGTTGCAGGTTTCACACAGATCTCAGGTAACTGTACATACGGTGGATTATTCCAGTGCCGTTCTGGATTATCCTTCTGAAGTGGAGCCAAGCACAGGGCTCTCCTGATTCATAAAAGTAAATTCATTTAATAGGCAGCTGTAAGTATTCTGGCTGTCTGCAATACCAGTGTCCCAAAATATGTTACAGAATACTTTAAAAATCCATATATTTCAACCTTCCAAAGTAAAATTATCCCTTATAGTCATCCAAGAACTGTCTGCCTCCTTGCATTCTGTCATGATGGAGACAGTAAAAAGTCTAGCATTAGCTTGCAGTAAAACTGAACAAAAACCCCTGGTTGGCCAAGACAGAGAATTGGGATCAATTTCTGTATTAAAAGCTATTTCACTGTCAAACTTTATATGACAGAGCTACCTCTTCTACCCAAACTACTCCACAAACTTTGATTCTTAGGATCGCAAAGAATAGTCCTGGAGATGATTTCGGGAATGAACTCTATGGAAGTCAGGTTTTTGTGCTTGACTCTTGGCCAAGTGCAGCTAAGAGGGGGCAAAAAAAAAGTAATTTAGGAAATCTCATCTGCTTGACGATAGGGCTTTCAAGTATAAATCTTTCCTAGAGGAATTCAGTTCATGCAGAATGCAGCAGAGGGGGCCTCCAGCAGCTTACAGGCTCTGATGAGTATTCAGTACTGGAGAGCTGTGCAGCCTTTCTTCTTTATCAGACTGACATTCACCTTTAAGTCCTTGTACACCTGCATTAAAGCCCTTCTGGGGGAACGCCAGACCATTTCATTGGTTCAGTGTGGTGGTTAAATTAGTGACTGGTGCCATGGACCAGGTCACTCTCCTTGTTTAGGTTTCCTTTTGCAGTCCTTGAGGGCAGTACTTGCTTTGGGGCAGCTGTCTTCTAAGCCGTACTGATGTCAGGTGAAGCAGTGGGTTCACAGAAGCCAAAGTCCTTGGTGGGATGGCATTTGACCTCTCTGTATCTGAGCTGATGTTGCAGAGGGTTGCTCGCCACTGAGTAGAAAAGCTGTCTAGCCCAGGCTCTTTGTATCCTTTCTTTTGAATTATTCCAGGAACTGTTAAAAGGACGAGTTGGTTTAGGTAAGGGACCTTGCACCACGTTGTGAGAATGTTAAATCTCTGCACTGGCGTATAGGAAAGCATTGGAGTATTTGAATCCCTCTTTTCTTTTTTAGCTTTAATGAAAAGAATTAGCAGAAAGCATTAGGAGATGAAGACACACAGAGAAGTGAGGCTAGTCCTTCTTTTTTTCCCCTTTTTTCTTTTTATTTGGCTAGACAAAGCTCTCTGAATGTTCTCTCATCTGAGTGCTTGGCCACAACAATTTCTGTTTTCTAAGTCAGTCACATGTTAATGTAGCTTTGAAAAGTCTTATTGTTCACGTCAGCTGTCACAACCAGAACAGTTCTTCTGTCCTTGAAAAAATGGAGATCCCATTAGCACACTGAGGGATTTTTTTTGCCAGCTGTTTGGTGTTTTTCCCACTTTATATCATCAGTTCCATTGGAAATATTGGGATTTGTTCATACTGCATACAGCTGTATCATGTAAAGATACCAGATTGGTCTTTAAATCCTTTAGGTATGAGCTTGTGTTCAGGCAGTAGTATTGCCACAGCAGCATGGATAACTTGGCCATACTGAACTCTGTGCTTTAACTACTGCCAGCACCCGGGCATTAGGAGTACATTCAAACTGCCTGGTATTGCCACTTGGGCTACAGACACAAACATTGGTTTCATTTGTTTAGTAGGTTTGAACAGAATAAAACAACCTATTCCTCTGTCCTCAGCTTAAATAATGGAGTATGTATTGGAGTCTTTCTGTGAACAGCTGAAATGGTGACCTAAGGATTGGCTGGGACACGTTACATGACAGATGTAAGGACTTGTTTGCCGAGCGTAGCTTTGTATGAGATCAGCATACTTAGTAAGTGCTCATAAAGTTGGCTTGTTCTGTTGTGAGATGGCTTGTTTTTGTGGCAGTCTTTTAGTCTTCTGCTCATGTGCAGGAGCTGATCGTTACCTGACAGCATCCACCTTTAGCCCCGATCGTTCCAGGAGCACCCTGGAATGTGCACGTTTGGCCAGAACGGGTGGTATTTCAGAGCCAGAACACAGCTTTTGCCTTCCTCAAAACTGCTCATCATAGAAGTGCTCCATAAGAAGCGAGGTTGATTTTCTTAAAATTCTTGCTTAAAAGGTTGTTATTCGTGTATAAAATGAGTGTGCTCTGTGGGTTCTCAGACTTGCTAAATTTCTGCAGTTCTTAGGCAAGAAAGAAGGGCGTAGCTTGAACTTTACTGGGCTGATGTAGAAGACGTCTGACTTGCTTTACAGCTTGCCACTTCGGGACCTTTCTTAGCGTTGGGGCGAAGCTGATCCTGTGCTATCTACACAGCTTCTTGCCTTGAGGTCAAAGCTAAAGGCGGCTGTTTCTGTGTTCCTCAGACTTGGTGGCACTGTTCCTGTGTCCCCTGCCCAGAAATGGCCAGAGATAGCCCATGTGATCAACACCAGCTGCTGACCTTGGTGCTTCCTTACCTACTGCTGGTATTTATTCTGGATGACATGTGAAGAAATTATTTCCCTCCTGTTTCTATTTATGGATGCTTACGCTTGGATTTCCTAAGGACATTGCAGCCTCAAAGATTTAATAATGATAAAATGGAGTGGGGGGGAGTTTCAGGTTGCTATAACATTTTACATCATTGCTATAAATTTATGTAACCTGAGCTGTTCAGAACGTTCAGTCGTGTCCAGAGCACCACATGGCAGGAACACAATACCACAAAACACACATATGATGACTGTTGCTGGTTTTAAGGGACAGACTTCAGCCCTGTGACAGCTTGTGCTCATTGCCATGGTTTTAGGCCTGAAAGTGGTTTAGGGATTCTGCAATGGCAGATGTAAAGCTGAGAGTCTGCAAAGGCAAGGCCTTCAAAAGGCACGTATGCTGAGGAGGGTGTTGTGTGGTTTTTGGTTTATAGATTTAGCAACTCTCAAACAATGGTGTGGTACCTCACGATCTTCAGGACAAGATGGGTGGGGAGGAAGTGGGGGGGCACTGAATGTACCATAACTAAGGTGCCTCTCTTGTTCTGCCAGCACTTTGAACAGTTTACAAAACACATTCAAAGCAGCAATATGACAACTGCCTCAGTGTTGGAAGACCTAAGCCTGTCTTCAAGATCCAGGGGGATTCAGGCTCAGTGCTTACAGTGTGGACAGTCAGCGACACGCTGCAAGCATCGAAGGGCACTGATAGGCTTTAGTGATGTCTGCCCAGCAGAGTTTGAAGACTTGGTGGCACTTCTGTATCTGATGTTACTACAGCATGATTCAGTAACCTCTGAAATACACTTGAACAATGCGAGACTGAACTTTGCAGTAACATTTACTCCTGACAACTCTAATTTCAGTGGTTTCCTTATTCCCACTGCTAAAACTAACAAGATAGGTTACACTCAAATAGGATTCATTATTTGTGGTGTTGTTAACTGTTTGTAAAATATAAAAAGATTACCCTGCTAGATGAAGGGTCTGTGGTTTCAAGAATATCAAATGTCTACAGAGCAAGCCTGGGACAGCTGCCATGAACAACGGCCGGCTCTTTGGGAGGTACTGGGGTGCTCCACTGTTCTCCCAGTAGCTGAATTAATGATTTGCTGCTTTGCAACAATGCATGGGTTCCCAGACTTCCCCTGGGGTTCTGTCAGGTCTCCTATGGGAAGCGAAGGTATAGTCACCCTTGGATTTGGTATGGATATCACTGTGCTGTGATCTGAAACTTGAAGAGTAGCAGATAAATCAGTCTTTCCAGAGAGAGCTGAACTGCCTCTTGTTCAAGTCAAACCTTTCCCAAATGTGAATCATTTCTAAACGGTCTTTCAGAATTAAGACTGGAAATGCATTTGTTTACAAGTAGATAATAAATTTCCAGAAATGCCTGAGTTTGGGTTGTTGTCCTTACTATTATTTTCTTACCTTAAACTGTACCGTACGCTCTCATTGCAAGTAGCACAGGTGCCTTACAAACAGCACTGGTCTGAGAGCTTCTGCTGAGCTCTGTTTTTCCCTCCAGACATTCATGTAGGGAATTGTGATGGAAAGGGTGTGAACAGAGCCTGACTCAGAATATTCATCTGGATGTGGACGCTGCAGCAGGAGGACATGGCAGGGAACAGCCTGTGTGAACAGCACCCAGCGGAGCAGGTCAGCCAGGCTCCAGCACTTGTGCCTGCAGGTTCACAAGGTACCCACAGTCTGGAAACAAAAAACACAGGACGAGTCTGGGCTCACAAAGTTTGAGGTCACTTTCTCTCGCTCACTCCTCTTCCTGCTCATGTGCTCCTGCCTTTTTGCTCTGTTTTCCTCACTTTTATGACTTCCTGCTCCTTTTCTCACTTGCACATTTTTCTTCCTTTATCTGTTGTTGCTCTTGCACACTTTTTCACAAGCCTTTTTTTTGCATGTGCTTTTTCTCTTTTTCCCCTCCTGCTTTTTTCTTTCTACTTGCTTGTGCTTTTCCTTTTTTCTTTGCACTTGCTCTCCTTTTCTTCTCTCTGCTGACTTCTACTACAGTTACAGACCTCATTCAGAAAAACCGTCCAGGACTCACGCCAGGTCAGTTCCTATGATGTATATACCTCAGGATAATAACCAGTAACAGTCACAAACAATTGTCAGAGGCTGACACAGGTTTGGTAGAAGCACAATTGCAAGCAAAAGTTGGCATTTTCCCATTGGAAATGACTGCAAGAATTCAGTAGAAATAGGAAGGAAGAGCAATACCACTGCCCAGATACAATACTGATACAAGCCCTAGCCACAGACATCACCATGCAGTATTTGCCACAAAGTATCCTGAAGCCTCTGCAGAATTTAAGAATGTACAAACAGGAAACTTGCACCTTTCCAAGCGCTGCATATCTTTGCAGTGCTTATCTTCAGATTACCTGGGGAGGAGGTTCCCAGCATGACCAGAAAGAGCAAGGAGTTGATTACCAATGTAAGGTTACAGGGTGGAAGACAAACAAATATTTATAAAGCTGGCTGACAGCAGGGCCAACAGTATTCAGCGGTGAAAGGAAAGCTGTATGGATGAATTCCACAGACTTTTGACGCTGCAAACACAAAACCAGAGCTTATGGCTGATAGATTTGTATTTATTATTATAGAACAGATGAACTAAAATAAGCCAACAGTATACTTTTATGCCAACAGCCATCTTTCTAGCACAGGCGGTGACTGACTCAATGTACCCTTCTCCCCCCTCCCCGGGGCCTCTGTTCAATGGGAAGCAAACGGTGGTGCCTTTTCACGTGGGTTTTGAACTCCAGTGATCTCACCCTTTTTATCTGTAGAGGTGTGCCTGGGAAAGGAGGAAGCCAGGGCAGCAGAGAAAAAAAGACTATATATGTTGTAGAGGCAATAAGCAAAAAGGCTTGTGGATCTTCTTGCATGTTCACGTGTTGTGACCAGGTAGATGGGACAACTGGAGAATCGTGCCCACTTTCAACATGTAGCAAGCCCCTAGTTGCTACTCTAGTCAAGCCAGGAGTTTCTTCCCATTCCAAGCTAACAAAGAGCAAGATGCGCTCAACTGGGCAGTTTGTGGCAGGGTAAGGGGCAGTCTATGTAAAACCAAACCAAAAAACCACCCCCACCCCCCAAAAAAACCAAACCCAAACAAACCTGCATTTTAAGCCACTTCAAAGTAAAAGTCATTTCTTATAATATAATAGATATTTTTAAATGGCAGGACCACCATCCTAGAAAGACAAAGGGCTTGCACTCAGGACCAAAGAAAGAAAAACAAAAAAAAACCAACCAACCAAACAAAAAACCAATCAAAAAAACCAAGAGCGGCCCTGCTCTCAAGCTTGGCTCTTCTCTAAAAACAGCACTCGTCATCCATCTGAATAGGTAAAAGGAGGAGTGGACAGAAAATAAAATAAAATTGGTGCAACTTCCGGCCAGGTGGCGCATTAAACCAAAGCTCCATACAGTCCCGTACGACTACGTGTCCTGTGGTGGCAGCATAACTCAGCTTTCATTGCTGTATATGTCTGTATGCATATCTGAACATATACATACACATACACACAGAATATATTTGTAGGGTTAGTCTGGATGCTGTGGGAGGGCTCATCTCTCTTTCACGTGGTTCTGTGCTGCTGCGCTGTTGCTGCTCCCGTTGCCGCTCCCGTTACTGTTGCTGCCACTGCTGCTGCAGAGGACCTCTGTGAGGTCGTCCATGATGGTGGTCTCTTTAGGGTCCACGAGGTTGAACTCCCTGACAAATAGGATAAAGTGTGTGTAGAGCGTGTTTAAATGTCCGTGCAGCTCCAGTGCCAAAGTCTCCTTAAAGTGTGAGGAGTAGATATGGGCCAGCACATGGAACAGGTACTTGCAGATCTTCTTCACTAGGGACTCAAATGAGTTTGGGAATTCCTTGCCTGGAAGGAAGACAGAGAAACACCATGAAAGCTCCAGCTGCTCCCCTTCAGCCCCACAGCACCATTTGTTTGGGCTGAGCTGCAGGTAAGAGCAACCAGCCCACCTTATACAGCAGAGAATGTGAGGGCCCTGCATCATCCTCTCATCTGTTTGGGTTTTTTTTACAGGAATTCAGGGGAAGAATCTAAGGAGGTTTTAAACATTTTCATTTGAAGTTAAGTTTTAAACCACAAGGGTTCAAAAATCAGGAAGCAAGTGTAATCATTCTTTAAAACCACAACATTTTTTGTTACTAGCTGTAAAAATAACAGGAGGTTCTTCTGGGTCCTTATCCACTTTGAAGTCCATAATGCTTGGGAGACCAATTCACAGATTCTGAAATGGAAGCTAAGGTACACGGCTTGGTAGCGTGCAGCAGTTTGACTACCTGCATACAATGGCTTCCCTCATTTCACTACTGAAATCCTATCAAATGGGAAAAGAAATGGAAGGAAATACTGGATGCCTCTTGCCACATGCAGCTGAAATTGTGCTTCCTGGAGCAGTAACAGATGATTACTGGACAATTACTGAGGTGACGCTGAGAGGGAAACGGAGGCAAGCAAAAGAGCAACACTTGCCATGCTGTGTGTGATGCACACTGGTCTAAAGTGCACCTTGGCCACACAGACAAATCCCTTGCAGGAAAGGCCCTCACTGCCCTTGAACAAGCACGTTAGAAAAATTAAAACTGACCTGCAGGTGACTGTACTGAGCACTGTCTCGCTGCCCCTCTCCAGATCAAGATGCTCGTAAGCAAAGGCTGCCGGCTTAACGTTTGCTATAGCGTAAAGTCCTCGTTCCCCAATTATCTGCTGAAGGGGCTCAAGAAGCCAGCTGCTTTTAGTCCTGATTAAGCTCACCTACAATAGCTTCAGGTCTGTATTTTTTCCCCTTAATCCAAGGCATTGCATGTAGCGATCTTGTTAGGATACAAATTGGAGGTAAAATAACTTTCCTATTGCTTTTCCATTCCTAAATCACATTCTTATTTAATCTTTGGAAGGGAGACTGCAAACTGTCTGTGAGACAAGCCCCATTCCTGGCAATCCAATTTATTTCCCCCTTAACGCACTGGGGCTCTAAATGAAATAGCAAAGCAACAAGAAGGTTAAATTTTACTAGCAGCAGGCTGTATCGAACACAAACCTGCTGCCAGTTTTCAATTTTTATCCCCTCTGAATCCAGGCTAGAAGATCTCAACGTGTGGAAGAAAAAGATGTACGGGATGATGAAATGTACGCCCAAGGGGGCAGGGCTGTGAGTCCTTCACCCCAGTTCATATGCCAGCAGTGCATGTTCTTCTTACTGCAAGAATGAGTCAAACTTAACATCTCCCTTAAAAAAACCCTAAGCATCAACCAACCAAGTGAGAAAGCTGCCCGGTACTAAAACAAAACATGCTGAATGGCAACTTTCACCTTACTCGTGGCATCTGCACAGAGCTGCAGGAAGCACCTGTCCCACAGCAGACGTACCGTATTTTGTGGGAAAGACATCCTCGTCTGTCACTAGTTTCTGCACTGAACTCATGACGAAGTCGACGTACTGCGGAGCAGTGCACTTGATCTTCTTTCCCCGCTCGTCATACCAGTAGTACTGTCTGTGGAGAGAATGGACGGCGTCACCACATTGTACTTTGGCTTCTCAGCTCGCCTCTAAGGGGTGAGCGTCTAAATAATGTAAAACAACAGCTTCAACATTACCAAAATACATCGTAGCTGCTACACAAGAGATTCATTTCAAGGTAACTTTCTACCTCAAAAACCTTGAATTTCTGTTAGCCAGGTGTGTTTCTCCCTGTCAATTCAGCAGCAGCACAGAGAGCCTGCTGACAAGTCCCCAGGGAGGGGAGCTCTACCGAGGCAGTGCTAACCCCCTATCCATGACAGACTGCGGGGTTACTGACAGTCTACAGAACTGTACAGAAAAGTGTTGTACAACTTTTGAAAGGATAACTACACTGCACAGTGATGCACAGTGATCTTCTTATGAGGTAGTCATGTAGTGCACTAGAACTAAACAGACACAAGGTGGCTCCAAAACACCACCTTCTCCAAGCTGGTGCTCTGACGTACTGGCAGTATTTTTAAGCTACAAATCCTGCTCCAAAATCCAATCTGGGGAAAGTTTTCAGGGTCCTTCTGCACATCCCTACCAGTATGCCAAACTCTGCTCCTCTGGTTACACACTCCCCAAAACATCTGAACTTCCATCTGACTCTGCCACCAGTGAATAATCCTGTTGGACTGTAAGGAACAGGAGACACTGGCGTATTGCCTGGTTCTTCAAAAGCAACCATCATTCAATCACTTAGCCATAACCTTCTTGATTAACTGCAGCCATCCCTCACCTAAAAGAGCATCTGAAGGCTACAAAAGCACTGAAAGTTTGTTCCTTTTATTTTTTTCTTTAAATCATAGTTAATTAAAGCACCTCTAATTGTTACTAGGAGCAGCTATCCATCGCATTAGGTATACACAGTGAGAAATGTTTTACAGATAAGGAATTTGGCAAAACACCTTTTGGATTTTTGCCTATGTCACACTAGAGGTGTCTCGAGTTCCAGCTCTTTCTTCAAACAGACTAAGCTCCAGGCGCAGTCCTGTATCACAGGACTGATAAGAAATCCACTGTACTGGACCTCTCAGGACACAGCATAGGTGGGGTTTTGCTGACTGCCCTTGGAAGGAAGGCTGAAAGTGGTCTGAGCATCAGAACCTGGCCAGAAAGACACCTGACCCAGCACAAGAGCCCACAGAGCCAGGGTACCATTTCTGCCTGTTTGTTCAGCTCCAACTCTGCTGCTGTCGGCTGGTCTGCTATCTGACATTGCTCACACAAATCACTAGACAAGCCCCATCGTAGCCCTAGGCAGAATATCACCTCAGTGTGACGTTTAGCCACCTTTGGACACCTTTTTTTAATGGAAGATAAAGATTAAATGTTTTTCCTGCATTTAACAGGGCTAGACCGCATTGAACTGGAAGGATATATACATGCCACTTGGAAAGTGAAGTTTTAGGTATACTGACCAGCAGAACACTCCTGAAGCAACTAAAAAAACCCCTGTTAAGTAGCAAATGAAAAGTTTTAATTTACTATGTGTTTTCATTGGCTGGGAAGATTCTTCAGAGACAAAAGGGCAATGAGGTGAAGACAGTGTTCATGCCCCAAGCCATACGAAAACAAGAGGCAACTGCAGGAATGAGTAGAGCAGCACAAACCTTAAGCAAGGAAGGGCAACTGTAAACTAGTTCTGCAGACACTTCAGGTTTGGAACGTTTCCCTCAGCTCATTCTCAGCGTGTGGGGCTTGGTCACTGTTGTTTACTCGAGAGAGCAGGACTGACTACAAAAGGGCATAAAAAGGTGGGCAAGTGGATGAATCGAGCAGGAGTTAAAAGCTTTTTGTAGAGCTATGTCAGGCATCAAAAGCAGCATTTGGTGTAGAGCGTGTTCTTCATCACCGCTTCCTTCCTTTCTACAGTCCACATACAAGGAATGATACAAGGCAGTGCACAAACACAGGCCACCTCATTTGTCCAGTCCTGCAGTAAGCCAGAACAAGACAGTTCAGCGCAACTCGGACTTATTTGGGGTCTTAAGACAGTGCTTGTTGCCAAGAGCAGAAGCAGGCAGGGCTGTCTGTACCTCAGCAGTTTTCTCATGCTGCCGAAATCCCCAGCTGCAAGATAGAAAGCACAGTTTAAAGTTGCCCTTAGGTGCAAAAATGAATCTGAATAATTGGATCTTAGTTAAAAGAAACAGTCTGGCAACTGTACAAGTTCACGTACATGAAAATATGAGTGAATAAATCTGCTGTAACATCCCACTGCACACCCTTTTTGCCTTTCTTTGAAAATCAGCCTAATTATGCAAAATAGGTATTTAAAAGAAGAATCATTAAGAGTAAGGGGGTAAATAATAAGGATTGTTCTTGAAACATGAGGAAGACACATGATTCTAATCAAGTGCTGTGAACAGTCTTCACAGGTCTTGGAGGAAAAGAAGAGGCCCTGCCATGCCATGAACATCCAACACCTGGTACGCAGGTCCCAGCCATGCTGGAGGTATCTGCATGGACACGACAGGACGCAGGCTGGGGCCACTGAAGGGCTCAGCTGGGCACAGAAGCCCAACTGCATTCCACCGCTGGCACAGTGACAGCACAGGCCAATGTCAGGCAAGGGACGGGAAGCAGAAAGGAAAAGACAACAACACTTACAGGAACTTTCCAGAAAGTGCTCACAGGATGTAGATTTGATTATTACAAGAACAGGAACTGCTTGAAAGAGTCCAGCAAAGCCACAGAGATGATGGAGGGAGTGGAGCATCTCCCTTATTGAGGAGCAGCTGAGGGAGCTGGGTCTCTTTAGCTTGGAGCAGAGGAGACTGAGGGGAGACCTCATTCATGGTTATAAATTCGTAAAGGGTGAGGGTCAGAAGGAAGGAGCCAGGCTCTGCTCAGTGATGTCCAATGACAGGACAAGGGGCAATGGGAGCAAGCTGGAGCATAGGAGGTTCAACCTGAACATAAGGAAAAACTTTTTCACTGTGAGGGTGCCAGAGCATGGCCCAGGCTGCCCAGAGAGGTTGTGGAGTCTCCTTCTCTGCAGACATTCAAAGCCCGCCTGGACGTGTTCCTGTGTGACCTGGTCTGGTGATCCTGCTCTGGCAGGGATTGGACTGGATGAGCTTTCGAGGTCCCTTCCAACTCCTGAGATTCTGTGATTTCCTATGTAAAACTCTGGCAGATACAACGTGTGCCTGTATGGAGAGCACAAGGAATTTGAAGCTCCATTCTAAAGCCCAGAGAGAAACGACTATGGATTTAACAGAGAAAAGCCTAAGATGCAAATAGTAAAGTATAACACATATGAATGAAATCACAGTGCTGTATCTTAATCCACGTACGTATTTTATCCCTTTAAAACATTCTGGGTTTGTGTTGATGACACAGAAGCCAAGGCAGAACAGAAGCTGCACCAGTAGATAAGTAAAGCTTCTGAAAGGAGGGAAAGACAAATGCTGTGAAGAGTACGTGGTCTAGAAAGGAAGGAGAGACAGTCCTGCTAGAAATACCAAAAGACGGGTGATGAAGAAAGCAGGATGGCAAATTGTATCCAGTGCAGAGGCAGTAATATTGTGCTCTTCAGCAGCTTGGAATAGCTTTGATAGGGGAAAAGCAACATTTAGATGGGGAGAAAAAAAAAAAGGAGCAACTATGCAGAAGCATACAGCTCAGGGACCTTAAATATAAGAAAATGCAAAACACTGAAGTTTGAATTAAGATGTCTAGAAGGAAACACCCTCCATATGCAGAGACACTAAGGGCAAGGTAAACATGAGAAAGGAGACTGTAAGTTAGAAAAAATGAATGATCAATTAAAAGTTTTCCTTGGACCAAAATGAGACCTTTCACTCTTGTCTGTGGGCTGCCTAGGAGTTTGCATCCATCCCTGATTTCTGCCTCAGGAGTCCTGTAATCTCAGCATCATGTACAGCACTTTACAGATAGGCTTTTAGTTACTGCACTCACTTCAGCACCTTTGAGAAGTTTTGTCCAAACGGCAGCTAGAAAACCAGTTTACAGCTCATGGTGCTTTAAAGCCAGTTTGTGTAATAAGAAGCTATAAACCATACTAAAGATAAATAGTAAATACTGTGTTAAAAATAGAGTACTTGCTTTACAGCAAGTGATGAACATGTTAGTGACCAAAATCAAGTAATTCCCGAAGTTATGTTCATGCCATCCTCATTAAATTTTGACGATAGGTGGCCATTCTGGTATTTCTCTTGGCATTATCCCACCTTGCCAGCAAATGCTTCCATCTGTTTTACAGAGACTTAAGTTTTGGTCAGATGTCCCTTAGTGACCCCAAGCAGAAATGCTCTCCCTCATTGTGTGCGTATGGCTGCGCTATCTCAGATATCTGACACAGAGCTGAAAGCTGCATGTGTCTGCAGTCTGTCAGCTGGCTGGAGCTTCCCGAGATGGTAAAACCTTACCTCAAATATTTAACTGCGACTGGGGTTTATTGTGCCAGCAAATCCTCTAAACTGAGGACTGAGTATTTGCAGTGTACTCGAATGCAAAGCAACTTGACAAACAACCCGTTCTCAACAGTTACCTCAATATCCCAACCACAAACACCAGAAGGTACGGCCTTCCTCAGCTATGACAGAAATGGTGCGATCCAAAACGTGCCTTAGAGAATGCAGACCTTCAGACTGAACTGCCTAAGAAATCAGCACAGAAAAATGGGAACCTGCACCCTTATTCTAAGGTGCTGTAATGCTGTGGGAATCTAATTTGGGTAAATGCTATTTTATTCCAAAGCAGCTGAACAAACAGATCACGGCCACGGAAGGTCAAATCTGGAGTGTCTGTCAGGTTAATCAGCAACTGACTCTAACGTTTAGGTGGTACTCCTCATACGCTGGAGACAGGTCAGAGGCACAACAAATCCTATCAGCTGGTGGTTTTCCAACACAATAAGCACGTCCTTTCCTTAGTTAGGGTAAGACTAAAAGAAAGGGGGCAAGGGGGGGCGGGGAAGTGACATACGGCTTTGTCATAGCTATAACTGGATATGAAAAATTCAGCATCTTTGAGGCAGTTCTCCGTGTTCCATTGAGGCATATCTCTTCCAAATGGGAAGAGCTAGGAAAGGCAGAACATAAAGATGAGGATTATCCAAAATTGTCGTTACAGATATTTGGAGAACATAGTTATGAACGTGGCCTTCAAAGCTGAACTGCAGTGAGGTGTGTCGCTGGGCGACCTCACCTCTGTGGTTTTTCCATAGACCCACACACCTGATAGAAGAATGAAACACGCAGCCTACAGTTTGCAAACATGAATCAGTCGTCTGCCTCCAGGTCCAGGAAGATACTTCAGTTGTTATGGTTTAGCTCAACACAAACCTTTTCAAGTGCTTCACCCAAGTGCAGACATGCTTCCTGTTATTCCCAAATAGCGCAACTTTTCAGTTTTCCAAAACAAAGGACAGGAACATTCTGCTATCAGTCCTCACCACTAAAAATATAGACTACAGCTGGAGCCGCCTAAAGGCACTTCCTTTCTTTATTCTACAGCATAAACCGCTCACGGAGAACTCTTGTCGAAGACTCACCAGACCAGAATGGAGTGACACTTTACATAGGTTCCCTACAACCACCTCCTTTTCGCCACTATTTCCCATCAGCTAAGTGGATAAACAGTTAAACTCGGTCCTTTGGAGAGGCAGTACTACATCAGGAATTACAACACGAGAGCGCCTGAGAGCAAGAGTCAACAAAATACTCATCTTACTGATCCCAATTTCTCATTTAGAGACACGCTGTCTCCTTTTGATAAAATCTGGCCCCAGCAGAGATGTATTACTTTCTGTTCCAGCTGGCTTTCAAAGGCCCTAGCATGGCCTTTAATTCTCTACTGACAGTTATCTTTCCAACTTTTTTACATGCAAAAATACCCTCTGTACACACTGCATTCTTCAGAGTGCTCTCAAAGGAAGCCCCTGATATTAATTCCAAGTGTACAAGACAGCCCAGTACATTAAGCAAGAATTCCTTTCTAAGCACTACGTAATTATTGTCAGATACAACACAGAGCTCTGGTTTTGATGCATACATTCCCTGGGACGTTTGTTTGATGTGCTAGAACATTAACTGCTCAGTCTTCTGCTTTAAAACCCATCCCAATCCATCCCAGGCAATGCAAGAAGAGGGAAGAAAAGGACAACATGTGCTGAAGGGAGAAAACCCACAACACAACAGGCTTATTCACACTCAACTGGCTCTCATATTCCATCATGTTGGACTGTGCTAATCAAGAGCAGGAGTTTATGATAAGTTTCTCTTACATTCACTACGTACAGTAAAAGTACAGTTTTCTTTCGTAAGTGGCACCCAGTCAATGTTAAAAAAGTGCACCAAGTCCTACAGCGGGAAAGTGCCAAACCAACACCGTTTTCCGTACTCTTTGCGAAGCTGCCACTGGTGTCCTCTGTGCCCAGGCCTTGGGCAGAAAGCCAGCAGCTCACATCAGGCTAGAGGTTATCCCTCAGCAGCCTGGGACTGTCAGCATTCCAGCTATCAAAAGCACCCCCCGAGGTTTTCACAGTTTGTTTATCCTCCCCAGCACTGTTACCAGTAACCAGTAACAACAGTTTTGCCTTTGCCTTCCCCTCTCCCTGCAAGCTCCCCACGTGGTAATTTGCCTCTCTGATTTGACCTTATAAAACCAGCTCCGAACAGTCCAGAACTGTCATCCCTCTAGTGCTCCACAAAAATCACACTTCCACCACCCTTCACTGCTGATGGGAGGGAAGAGGATGGACGGCTGTCACATTCTCCCTAAGTAGAGATCTGCTGTACAACACCTGCCCAATGCCATCCAGCACCGAAATCCTCCCCCAGGCAGTTCCGAAGACTTCACGGAAACCCTGTAATTGTAAATATCGACTTACGTATTGCACACTGCCATGGTCTGACATGACTCTCCTGTACAGAATTCTGAGATTGTACTATACTGTAAGTTGATGTGATGAAAGAAAGTTGTGGCTGAAAAATAAACACAAAGGAAAGAAATTCAGAGGTAAAATACTTTCAAACACAGGTGATCCTCCAGACAAGTATGTAAATAGAGCAAGTGAAGTGACTCAGAGTCTTAAGCTTGCATACAAATTTAAACATGATTTAGCTAAATTAGTCTAATGATGAACTGCAAAACAGAGAGGTACATCGGATGAAAGCTCTTGTTTTGATTTAAGATGAAAGCAGCATGATGCATCAGCTCTTATTACTCACTAAGCAGCAAGACTGGAAACTGTCTCCGTCATCAGCCTCACCTTCACAGTAGAATACTCCACTGCAAGCTGAAGGCAAACCATTTGCTGCATTCTTTTGAAGTCAGACTTAAAACATAGAGTAGCTAGAAAACAGCACTGATCGTTCTCATGCCACATCTCTTTAAAAAAAAACCCCAAACAGCATGAAAACTGGTGCACTTCTGCTTTTTAAAAACCTCCTGAGAATTTTAACATCTTAACACTCCTCAGGGGGCACCTCACATTTTTAATGAGTCAATGATTCTCCATAAACTTTCCTAGTGTGCAGTTTAGTTTCTTGCTACTCCCACGTACTGCAAACGTAAACAGGACTAGGTCACAGCTACAGGTTAGGACTGACAGATGAAGCAGAAGCACAGGGAAGTATTGTAAATCAGAACCGAGGTGCACAGATACAGCATCCGTAGAAGTCAGCCACATCTCTGGATTCCAGCTTGACTACTGTTTAAACTCACAGTAATTCCACCAAGTCTTGGAAGGAGTGGGGAGATGAAATCCAACCAAAAGACTTCAAAACTTCTGGCTTTAAGCACAACGTGCTTCATACAAGTCTGAACAAGTCTTAATTAACTACCATTTTTACAATGCTTCTGGAAGACCAATTGTCTGAGTCAGAACCGTACTGAATCAGCCAGGTTAGCAAACAGGCAAAGGGAATCTGATGGTCCTCAAAAGAGCATCAGAAACTTTAATGCCTTCAGTGCCACAATGAGGGAGTTGGAAGGAGGAAACGCATCAAAGCTTCCATGCTGCTGAGCACAGCTGGTTTGTACAGAAGACAGCTTAATTGCCATCCAAGGTGTAATGGCAGGCATTATGCAGCAAGCACAAATAGTCACTGAGTGTTTTTCTAAGCACTGGAAACAGTAAAAAGAAACCGAGTGAATGAATGCCTTCTTGGGTGTGCACAGCGAGCTCAGAGCCGCACCATCGCAGTACTCACTGTTGCTGGCGAGCCACTCGTTGAGGTCTATTTCTCGTGGTAACATCACTAGCTCCTTAAATTCAAAGTCGGTAATTCTGGATTTTGTGTATTCTGGCTCGAGGTAAAGTTTCTTCTCTTCCGGTGCTGGCTTTTTACCATTTGGCTTTCCCTTGGACTTCCTGCAAGAGATTAAAAAAAGAGAAGAGAGGTTACCTTTGCTGTTGATGAATAGCTACAGAAACCTGAAAGAAGCTGGTTTATCCAAACTCCTGTATCTGTGTTCACACCACTCCTCCTGCCTTCCCTTCCCTTCGCTCCATTGTTTTAATTAAATCAGAAGACACAAAAAGTGTCTTTGAACTCAGTCACTTTTTTCAAGAAGCATGGGAAGTTTTGAACAGCTTTAAGAAACTGGAGCCTGAGCTGCTCCATCTCCATTGCCCGTTTGCCAGTTTAGATTGCAAACTACTGGGAGAGCAACGGTCTCTCCTGGCGCCTGTGAACACGGTGACAGCGGAACGGCTCCGTGGCCGAAGGAGCGACTCAGATGCGTGCACACCGATCTGCTGCATCGTGCAGTTCACTGTGCCCTGCACAACAGGCTCCGGGGGACAGCAAGAACAGACCACGGCAAGAAGAGGGCTCTCGGCTGGAAAAATGCTCTTTCAACATGATGTGCTGGCACTGCGCGTTCAGAGCGACAGCGTTCCTCACTTCACCAGCCCTGCGTTCTCTGAGACACCAGAAACCTTCTGGAAGTGAGCGTCTGTGACTCCAGCTAGCAGCACTGATCACTACAAAAACACCTCCTTTCTCAGCTCCTGGGCTACCTGAGACAGAAAGATACGAGTTCTTTTTTTTCTGAAAATCCTTTAAAATCTGATGCGTTATGAAATAACCTTCCATTTGGGTTTATAAAAGCAGACAAACCACGCTCCAGAGAATGCATTTCTCTCCATGGCAAGTTGTGACCTTTTATCTCTCATTTCTGAAGTGTTTGCTGTAATCACTGGAGTTTTCCTCTCGCTCTGTTTTTAACATCTTCAAACCAGACTCTTAACCCAAGCTGTATTCCTGGGCCAGGGGTTCAGTAAGGACTTTTGAGGAAGAACAGCAGGTCAGCACAGGTCTTTTAGGCTACGCGGTCAAACAGCTTCATATCCATGTGTTTCTACAGTTAAAAAATAACACCTAAGCAGAGACAGAAGATCTATTTAAAGGTGAGGGACAAGCGCAGTAAGGCAATACTCGCTGCGCACTATCACACGAATACAAGCATGCCAGGAGATGCCAGGATTATTTCATGTCATGTTTTCTTGGGTAAAGAGGTTTTTAAGGATCTGTAAAACTGAAAGAAACCCACCTTTGCAGATAAGTGCACTAAGTTTGCTACTGAAACTCATCTAGATCCCATCCAAAGGCAACTGACCACACATTCTGGCTCTTAACATACTGTAAATTATCTTCCAGTTCTGCCCTGTCTGTGATACATGCAGGCGTCATTTCTGCTGTGAGGACGGGATGTGCATCTTTCCTGGAATGGTGTTTGAAGTGTCAATGCTTTCCCCAAGGAATGTATGATTATTAAGAGTTCTCCCTTTGTGGGCCTTTTACCGATCTGCTCGCTAAACCCAGCTTCAGAATGGCACATCACCAGCACTGCAGCAGGGAGAGACTGAGATTCACCTTCCACAGGAGAGGAACACCGTAACTTGCTACAACTCGCTCACCATCGTTGCCCCTGTTTACTGTCTTGAACTTGCACTGAGTCTCGTCATGCTTCTCTCTAACCAGTAAATGAAGACCAGAAGGACTTTAAGGCTTCAGGAAGGCCATCGTTAAGGAAAAATCAAAGAAAACTTGGTGCCATCAGCATGATACACACTCACACCCTCACAGTATGTTTACCAACACTGACGTGCAGGAAGCACTGCAGGAGGTCTCTGGCAGGGAAAAGATCGTCACACTTCATTTCCGTGTGTTAATGAGAAAGTGGATTTTCACGTCTACGCTGTGACACAGAACATCCTTATGAAGAATACCAGTACATTACGAGGACAAACTAAAACCAATGTATGTGGAGATGAACTAAGCACACAGCTATTCTTGCACATTTCCTGCCATCTCCTTTCTCCACAGCAGTGCATTCCAGTTCAGAGGAAGCGTGCAAGCTTTGTCTCTTAAGTTTATGTCATGAGCTAACCTGGACTGATCCTCACAGCCGCTCCACAAAGGGATGTTTCAGGCCATGCAAAGTCTCATGTTCCTCAACGCAAGGCTCCTCATACAGAGGATTGCTCAGTTAGACCAACAGCTCCTGGTTGTCAGCTCACTATTCTTGTCTGCAAACCATTACATTTGCTTGATCTCCTTTGAATCTCACCATGTAGGAATAAGCTACAGAGACGAAAGAAAAGTCCACAAAAGCGAGAACTGCAGGAGGGCCTTAAAGATATTTAAAGAAGCTATGAAAGATACACTTAATGTATTCTTGGGCCTGAGACTTGAGATTTTCACAGAGTTTGAGATGATATTCAAGGAAAATGCAATAGCATAAAACAACAGTCTTGTCTGATGGTCTGCAACCTGACTTCATTGCAGATGGAGAGGATGTTTGACCTCGTCCTTTTTCAGGAATACTACGTTAAGACTTGAAACTACCTTACCCTGACAGCCAACAGCGTAAATCCAGTTGAAACTATGCACTTGGCCCTGAGCTAGTAAAAAATACTCCAGGCTACTGATCTGCTTAATTCCCAGCACGGGCTCCCTTACTGCTACACTGCTGAAACCAGGCCTGGCATGCTCCACACAGCACCTTCAGACCTCCTGGGCCTCTCACAGACAATAGTACGGTCTATTCACAATAGACTCTTCAGGGGTTTATTCAGCCAGTTTGGTTTAGTGGTTTTTGGGTTTGGTTTAGGGCAGGGTAGAATTCAGGCATTCAAGAATAAGCTGATTTTTTAAGATCATTGTAGTTCTAGCAAAAATCATGCAGAAAATACCTTCAGCTTCAGAGACTGGTTCAACAAACCACATTAACCACACTTGGGGAGAAAAGTTATCAGTGAGAAGTAGTTTGGATAGAACAGGCTTTGTGTCTTTGCTTTACTACAGGATACTTAAACCAAGGGCCCAGGTTAGGGCTGTGCCACACCAGCTAAGAGCAGTCTTCTGAGAGCAGGAGAGAGAGAAACGAAGAGGTCCAAGCCGTCTGTCATGGAGCCAGGCTGCAGAGGGGCACCACAGGAGGAAGGCGGACACGAGGCTGAGAAATGGGCAGTGTCTACCTCATTCCCACTTCTGTGCCTTCTCCCCATTTCAAGAAAAGAAACAAAAATTCAACACTAAACGTATCTCACAAGTTTGCTAACGCGATCAGCTGTACATCGGCCTTTTACAAGAAACAAACCCTCTCATCTCCACACGATGCCAGTTCTCTAGATCAGTACATGCAGCCGCCGTGCGCCTTTTCACCAGCTTGTGTGAGCCTTGTGCTGGGCCTGGAGCACTTCAAAGAGAAGCTTCCTGAAGGATCCCATGCTCTGCCCCTTTCCAAAGCTTTGGCTCAGTTTAAAAAAGAACCTGACTCATGGGTGTCATCACTGAACCTGCAAAATGCCCATAATCACCGATATCAAAAGGTTTATTCACAGCCCTGAAACCTGAATGTCAAATCACCATGTGCAGTGCAAACTTCTTTTTAACAAGCAGATTTTCATGACCTGCATGCAGTGCACTTAGGGTACTACATGTAATGTAAATGCAAACTAAAAAAAAAAGAAATAAAAAATATTCTAGTCTTAAAAGCACCAGGTTTTGAACTGGCCACACATCTTCCTCAGTTAGGCAGAACTTAGGCTATGGAGTCAGACTTACTCGTATGGAGTCATGCTCTGTCTAGGCTGTAAAACCGCGGGCTTAGCTTGGAAACTGTCAGTACTACAGCATTTTCTTTACAGCCTTACAAAGCTGAGTCATACAACGATATGGAGAAAACCATTTTAGAAACATGGTGACATCTGATTAAGAACCAGCAAATAATAGTTCCATGTTCTGGATAAACCAAAGCTCCTACATTCACAATGACCAGAATCACCAAACAGCGTAAAGTTTAGAAGTTTGCTTCCTTCCTTCCCTTCTCCCCTACCTCCAAGTTCACTGTTGTTTCAAAGACCTATAGGAAAACACCATCTGCCTGTAACCAACTCCAGATGTGCCAAGTGAAGCACCCATTATTTCCTTTGTTGTGAGCTGTTCATGTTCAGGACATCTCCCTCAATTTTCCATTTCCAGTTATTCAAAACTGCATGCAGCCATTTCTGAGATGTCCTAGAACACCCCTGTAAGGGAAGACTGAGGCAGTGAGCACAGAGCAGCACTCGCAGCCCCAGCTGGTTCAGCCTGCTTTCAGTGGAAGGGAAAGGGACAGCAACAGTAGAGTTCTACTGTTCTGTTCAGGAAACACCCAAATCCATGACCTGTAGATGACTCCTTACTGGAAAACACAACTTAATGTCATAGGAGACCACAAGAAGGGCAGTACCTTTCAAAACATGCCCAGGTCAGATCAACTGTAGCTCCAAAACAGCTGGAGGAATAGCTGTTACACAGCAGGTTAGTGAAGGTCTGCCAAGAGGTTCAACCAAAACCTGTCTATCAATGCTTAACTACTAATTATGGAAAGAAACATCCTTAGAGAATGCAAGGAGACTGCACTAAGTAGCCTTTTACTGACAGACAAACCAGAGTACAAACTGATTCTTCAGGTAACTCCCAGGACAGGTTTGGGTTTGGTTTTAGGCACTTGATAGCATACGATGCCACAGACCGAGTCGCACCCACAAATACATTTCAGAGAGGGAAAAGTGATGGGAGACGGCAGAAGAGAGGTCACTCGTCTGAAGGTCTAGAAGAAGGTTCAGCAAAGTGGCTCCAGCCCAAGGCAGTGCATTCACAAGCGCTTCTAGCAGGGCTCCCACACTCAGCCTTGTGTGCAGCTGAGAAAACACAGCAGCTGGAAGCTCCCCTGGATGTGAGTGGAGAAAGAGATGTATGAGACACTCCACCAAGTGACAGGCCCACTGGGCTCTGATTATTTTCTTCCCTGCTCTAACTGCTTTGTTAAGATCAAGCAAAACTGCCAATTTCCCAGTTTGTTTTCTTACCCCATCTCAGTTAATAAAGATTCTCCTCTAATCTCTGTCTCTCCCTCATTTCCTTCTTGATCAGATGCCCGGTAGTTTCTTGGTTTAAAAACCCCCACACTTTGGAGCATCTTCAAAGCACCATCCAGGTATTCATTTAGTTTTAAACCCTATGAGGAAAGTATTATTCCCATTTCATAGCAGAAACCAGCTGTAAGGTTCAAAGTTTATTCGTGGTACAAATATTAAAAATGTGCTTCAGTTTAAATTAATATGTTTTGTTTGGAAAGCAGCACACGTGAAACAATGTGATTTAGCTGAAGAAGTCCCAAAGACGCGACGTCCACTACGCGGACACGTTTCATAACCTGAGGTGGCTCACAGCACTCTGGAATTGCACCGGGCATCCACGGATTTGGTCACGAGGCTCTGGTTTATTACAAGGTTTGATCACACAGAGGAAACACCAGCGATTCATTAAATGCCAAACTTCCCTAACCTGACCATGCCATTGAAGATTCTTCCCACCAATTCAGGAGTCCTTTTGTCCCAGAGGGAACCAGCACAGCTGTAATAACTCCTGGCTGTCCCCAGCAAGCTGGGCAGTTTCTTACACTGCCTCTGAAACTGAAATTTCAAGGACAAGCGATGCTGCTTTGGTCACCACCTCCTATCCCACACACCCAACATTACCTTGGAGTGAGCGGCTGTTTGTTTTCTCTCTTTGAAATACAAGCAAGCAGTGGCTTTTCTCTTTTTAATGTGGCACATTAAAGCGGTTTTAGTACCAGATATGAGAGTAACTTCAGAAAGTTAAGATTATTAAAAAAACTTATAGTGGGGAGAAGCAGAGCTGCACTTGGTGCCCTCCAGATCATGCATCAGTGTCAGGTCCCAGCCAAGTCACACTCTGATTTCCATCTGAGAATTGCCCGAACAGGTCCAACAGGCCTCACACGGCACATCTGGCTCCCTGTCTGCAAACCTCCGAACACACAAGCCCTCTCAAGTGTGCGGCGATGAAAATCACCACAGATTATGAACTTTACAGGACAAAGATGCTTATTTTGTGATTAATAATATTTAGTTACCGACCCTAATAAGGTTAATCCTCGCAATCCCCACCAAATGTTGAAGAGAGCACATCTCGCCTGTGAGCATCCAGCTGCGACGCGTTCGGTGTTGGTGAGATGAGAGGAAAAGCCTCACGGTTCACAACAATGTGTGCAAAAGTAGCACAAACAAAAGAAACATCTGTTTGAAGAAGGATAAAACATAAGATGCCTACAGAGATGTGACCAAATGGTATTGTGAAAGTCCCCGGAGGTTTTGGGGGCTATTTTCAAGTAACCTACTTCACACTTTGTAATTTGCATAGTTCACAATCTGGAAAATTCTGGGGTCCTTTCCCAACTGAAACACTTCTGTGAAAAACCTACGGCCTCCAACAGCAGCACCGTGTTCCACCTCACCCAGGTGCACCTCTGCACTACCGGATGCATCAAACCACCTTGGCGCCTGGTTCTCATCCTGCATTTTTTTCCTGTCTTTTTGAAGTGTCGTGTTTTAAAACATCCTCCTCTGATGAAGTATTACAGTGAAGTACTCCTGCCAAAATCTACTTTCCTGGTAATCTGAGGATGGGGGTTAGCTTCTTAAAACATAAGCCAACACAGAATTAGAGAGGCAGCAAGCCAACATTTTAGTAGTGTCTTTTAGGCCAATCTTTATAAGCACTTTCATGGTTTTATATTTTCCAATGATTAAGGGTTTATAATTCAAAATTAAAGGTATACTGGATATTTTCATTTTAGCTTCTCTCCTCTCCCCTTCTTTGGGTAAGGAGTCAAATGGGGTGTGAGTGGAACAGAAGAGGGAATAAAACACGTCAAGGTAAAAAATTCAGGATGCAAGCTCTCTCCCTCTGATGTCCTCCCTTTGCAGAGGGGAAAAACCCGAGATATTTCAGCCATCCACAGAAGGCTACAGCCCTGAAAGGAAAGCCCGGGTCGCTGCTCACAGGGTTACTTGTTACCTTTCTAGTTTTTCTGTGGCACGTTACTGGAAAGAAGTTATCAGTTATTTCTGCTTAGAAATGTTCTGCCAAAGGATGGGAGTCCTGAACCAATTCATAGCAGGAAGGAAACAGTTTTATGAGCTAAAATTTAGGAGTCCTAGTGACAAACTCCCACCAGGAATAACGAAGCAGCAGGCTATGCCAGTTTCTACAGGGCAGGAACAAACTCTTGAAGGCTGTCCGCTTTTCCACCCCAGCAGCCTGCAGCCTTTTCTCCTCAGGTAAGGACAAGGACTGGAAGCTCAGAGGCACCAGGCACCTTAAAAAATCACTTCTTAGTAAGTCAACATCTTTATTTATTTGTATGGCAGGCAAGAAAAGGGGAATAACAAGTTTCAACATCAGTAGAGTTGGCCTTCCTTTGAGAAGAAGCAAGAGACAGTATTTCTCTTTCTGTAAAGCCATACAAGATTAGTTTCTCTCTGGAGATTTTTCTGCTCTCCCATGTCCTGTTTTAACCCAGACCACTGCTAAGCCTCCAGCTGGAAATGCCGCGTGACAGCACACCCAGAACACAAATCCTGGATGCACACACACATGTTAAGGATGGGGAAAGAAGAGAAAAGAACAGCAGTACAAGAACGCTGTGTAAGGTACAGGAAAGCAAGCCCAGGCCCAGTGCAGCATACGGCACCGTCCACAGAGTGCTGTGGTCACACTGTTTCTCCAGGGCCTGGGGAAGGGAAGGAGACCAAGCTTTTTAGGACGGCCTCCGTTGCAATTTCCTCTCGCCCA
This sequence comes from Mesitornis unicolor, assembly GCF_000695765.1. NCBI lineage: Eukaryota > Metazoa > Chordata > Aves > Mesitornithiformes > Mesitornithidae > Mesitornis > Mesitornis unicolor. Next base: position 14,322 of record NW_010163161.1, on the reverse strand, counting down.
GGTCTCTGGCAGAGCCCTCTGACCTCAGTTTCATTCTTCCCCTCTCCCACCCTGGGTCAGCTCCAGGGCTCAGTTGCTGTGCAGGTCTAAGAGGCTTGCACAGAATAAAATGTCTTTGGCAGCATTTCTGGCCCTGCTTCTTCATTTTTGTTCTGTTTTTAAAAGTTACTAGTAGTTTATTTAAGAGGAGGAGGAAAGAAGAATGTACCCTACATGCCAGGGAAACTTTTTCTTCTGGATTCTCATAGTGGCTCTTTGCCTTAAAAGGGAATCTTTGCTTGGCCTCCGGATGCTCTGCTGTAAACAGTCGGTGCCAAGGCATGGCAGGCATGTTAAGGATGACAAGTGCCATAACGTTATTTCATAAAGCTGTTTCTCAACAGAAAGCCCAAAACGTTCTGTAGGGCCACACTGAGGTCCAGCTGGTGCTTCTGGCAAAGCAAGGAGAGCACGGGGCACCTGCACATGCTACTTCTGTCTCCAGTGCACCAGGCCTCTTGTAGGACTCCCCCCCGCCTACTGGTGAAGGGTCTGGAGCACAAGTCCTACGGGGAGCGGCTGTGGGAGCTGCAGTTGTTCAGCACGGGGAAAAGGAGGCTCAGAAAACCTTATGGCTCTCTACAACTACTTGAAAGGAGGTTGTAGTGAGGTGGAGGGGTCTGTCTCTTCTCCCAAGTAACAAGGGATAGTGAGAGGAGACAGCCTCAAGTTGCACCAGGGGAGGTTTAGATTGGATATTAGGAGAAATTTCTTCACCGAAACGGTTTATCAAGCACTGGAACAGGCTTGCCCAGGGAAGTGGTTGAGTCACCATCCCTGAAGGCGTTCAAAAAGCATGTAGATGTGGCACTTCAGGACCTGGTTTAGTGGTAGACTTGGCAGTGGTAGGTTTATGGTTGGACTCAACCTAAACAATTCTGTGATTCCACTTCTCTCCCTCCTCCTCTCTTCCCTTGCACGTCCCCTCCCAGCACCAGCTCAGTGCCATCCTGGTTGCCCACAGTGCTGTGTCAGCTGCACATTTCAAAGCACACTGATGAAACTGCCAGGTATTCACTGGTGGCCAGGTACCACTGCTGCTCCTTCTCTTTGGTTCAGGATCCCCCATCTTCTCTTCAACACAGGTCTGGGAAGAATGGCTACAAGGCAAGGCCAGGCATGCGAACAGCTCAGTTAACGCTACAAAAATGCGCAGAGTGCATTCTTGTGGTAAAACACGCTGGACTAGAGCTTCCTTTCTTCTCTGGGCGTACCTGCCAGAACTCCTCCCCCAGAGTGAGAAGAGGCATCCAACCTCTCCGTGGCTGCCTCTGGAGAGGGTGGTCTGACTGTATCATCCTTGCACTGGTCCAGTCACCTCTCCGGCCAACACACGTGGGACAGAGCCCGAGGGAAGTGCTATCAGATGGGAGACAAATTGATTGGTTTTTTTCTAGGAGCCGGTGATGCAATTTAAAGGAACCTTTCACTGGTAGAAACAGAAAATGACCTTACCCAAGCAAATACCCTGTTGTTCTTCATTTTGAAATGTTCTCTTTTACCTTGGTGCCAAAAAGCCCTTATATCCAAATCGGGATGTGCCAACATGAAGGCTCATCAAGATTCTTTTCCTAAGAGATTTACTACAGTCCAAATTTTTTGCAATTTGGGGATTAGGAAAGGAAAAGGACACATATTTCCTAATGTTTATTTTCAAGAGCTCTACGTGCAGCCAAATTAGGTCTGCAGTGAATGAGATCCAGTAGGTCACAGACTAACAGTGTTGCAACAATCACTTTATCCCATGCTGGGAACAAACCGTACAGCAAGACACTGCATCATAGGTGCCCAAGTCCTGAACTTGTGACGGGCACGGGGTGGTGGTTCTTGAATTTTTTAAGTCTCCACTTACAAGCGAACTCTGGCTGGCTGACAAAGGCAGCCAAAACCTGCGCAGAAAGAGGGCAAATCTCTGCTGGAGAAGGTGTCTGGGAGCACACTCTTCCCTGCTGCAAGGCGCAAAGGGACAGGAGAGGCCGTGCCACGCCAGCTCCCCAGGGCATCTCTGCCAGCCGTTCATCAGCTGAGAAACGCAGGCTGCAGCTCTGTGCTCTGGATTTTGGCTTGTGAACACGCAGCTCACTTTAGCCCCCAGGTGCGCTCTCTTCAAACCCATCCGGCCCAAGCACACCACCAAGGTAAGGATGCTCCTGTACCCTTGCCATCCCTCGAGAAAAAGAAATCATTTGTATTCTAGCTACACCAATTCTACCTCAACATCCCCACTGCTAAATATACTCCCATACTGCAGCTAAACAGTAAGAACAGGATTCATTTCACCTAGCCACAGATATCTGCATATGTCAATGTTTGTATCTGAACTGCCTCTCTAAAGACCTTGAAAGTCAGCAAGATAGAGAGGTTTTTTTCCTCTATGCTGGAAAATATTTCAGCCCAAGGCAGAGATCTATAGCAGACCTTAAATTTCTTTAATTAAAGCACACAGGCAAAGGAGAAAAGCGGCTCTCAACTGAGAGCAGCAATGGCAGAGATACCAAGCCTTGTTCTGTTACAGACGCTGCTGCACAGCACTACAGAGCTATGAGAACAAGTGATCTGCACCAAGATCTGAATGCAAGTACGTTTTGGGGTGGCTTCTAACACCTTTTACACTTTGGGGAAGGCAAATAAAGGCCTGCCAGGTTTACTATTATAATACTCAGTGTTTTTTCAGCACACAATTAGAACAGAAAAACTGTTTGCAAAGAGCTAGGAAAAACTAAAAAGACCATAATTGGCAAAAAGGTTTTTACACTCTGTAAACGGAAAGACAATGTAAGTGCAGTAAAACACAGAACCTTCTTAATTAACAGATCTATTCCCTGTGTGTTTTCAGGCATGCCCATTAACTTAACCAGGGATTGATTGATTTATTGTCCTGAAATCTACTACTAGAGTTATTTTGACTTCTGCATCATGATTAAATTCCAGTTCTGTCAGCAACTGCTCCTCCTGGTCCCTCTGCTACAGCCCTGTTCGCTCTCTAGAAGAGCACAGGACCCTTTGGTCCACCTTTGTGGGACAGGGCTCACCAGCAGCGCACGTAAACCGCTGAGGACGCTTATCCTGCAGCCCTGGGGAAGTCTGCGTGCTGGCAGATTGCAAAGCTGTCTTTTTATTTCTAAACCAAGCAAATTTGATTTGGAAACCTCACGGCCTCGCAAATGTGGGATTTCACAACACAGCTTATACAGAGTTGCTTTTCAGGATAGAACTGTGCTTTAATTGCTGGGAATTATTTCACCATGGCAACCTGGCTTCAGCAGTCAGACGTCTTGCTTTGTAGCCCAGGATATACAAACGCAGTCTGCTCTGCTCAGGGACTACCAGGGTGCAGACAGGTTTGTCTTTGTAAGAGCGTTTTAGGTTCCTCCCTGCCTTTTCGCCTCACAAGCTCTCTCTGTACAACAACAAACCATTTATCTGACAACATTAACTAGTTTTAAAGTACTACGGCAGCCTAAAGAAAACCTGCAGCAAAGGAAACACGTTAGCTATGCAGGTCAAGCTCACCACCTCACCTGCATGCTCTGTTTAGAAGGACAGGTACATATAGTGTCTAACACATCTGTATTCTACAACTGTACCGTGCAGCACGAAAGAAGAGGGCACAGGCTGCATGACAGCCCCCAAACAGTTAACGACAACCCTCGCCCCAAGAGCCCGTGCTCTCATCACTGCAGTATTTGTCAGCGTGGTGCAACGCGCCCGCCGCTCCGGCCCCAGCCGGGGCTGCCGCCTCCCCGCAGCTCGCCAGGGGCGAGGAACAGCGGCCGAGCGGCTCCTGACTTCTGGCACGACTGGGCAACCCACGGCTATGCAGACACAACAGACCGTGCTTTTATGCAAGATAGGAACGATAAGTGAGTTCTTTTTGTTGAAAAGAGCGTAAAACCGAATTCATACCCTGCCCTGTTGCTGCAGTTCCACCTTTGAAAAGGTCATCTATTGGGATGGCCAAAAATTAATTGCAGCTTTTCTAATAGATCGACATGCACGTCTTGAAGTGTAACTAACTTCATTTTACACAGCAAAGTCATGCTGTAACTTGACAACTGACAGGTCAAGCTTGTTTTAGAAAAAGAAAGTGCACGATTTCATTTACAACGATTTCTTTGCCATCGATTTCAAAATGGAAAATCAAAAGGAACATTTCTGTCATATTTTGCTGTATTACTTCAGAAAAGGAAAAAACGCTGTGCAAGCTCATAAAAAGTTGTGTGATGTGTATGGTGGAGACGCCTTAAACCTACAGCTGTGTCAGAATGGGTTTGCTGAATTTCAGTCTGGAGATTTTGATGTTAAAGATGAACCACGCTCAGGAAGGCCAATCAAAGTTGATAACAACAAAATAAAGGCATTGATCTAATCTAATCAGCACTAAACAACACAAGAGATTGCTGATAGTCTTAACATATAGAAATCAAGTGTTGAAAACCACTTAAAACAACTTGGATACTTTAGGAAGCTGGATATTTGGGTACCACATGAGCTCAAGGACATTCATCTCACCAAGGGCGTTGACAGCTGTGATTCTCTCTTGAAAAGTGAGGAAAATGAGCAATTTTTGAAACGAATGGTAACAGGTGATGAAAAATGGATCATCTACAACGATGAATGACAAAGATCATGAGGCAAGCGTGATGAAGCAGCTCACAGCACTTCAAAAGCAGATCTGCACCAGAGGAAGGTGATGCTGTCAGTCTGGTGGGATTTCAAAGGTGCTGTGTGTTCTGCATTGCTGCCAAGGAACCCAACCATTAATTCAGACGTGCACTGTTCTCAGCTGGATAACTGCAATGATGCCATCGAACAGAAGCGACCAGAATTGGTGAATCACAGAGGTGTTGTGTTTCTCCATGATAACAGCAGACCACAGACAAGTTTGGTCGCTCATCAAAACTTGTCGCAGCTCGGATGGGATCTGTTCCCACATCCACCACATTCACCAGACCTGGCACCATCAGACTGCCACTGTTTTGTTCTTTACAAAACACCTTGAATGGTAAAACCTTCACTGCTGATGAGGATATCGAATCATTCTCAGAACTGTTTTTTGCCAAAAAAGAACTTTTTTGAGCTTGGAATCATGAATCCCAAAAGACGGCAAAGGGAATTGAACAAAATGGACACTATATTGATTAATACAGGTTTTGTTTCCCATGAAAAACTCCCCTTTCATTTACCCAGTAGAAAACCCACAATGACTTTTTGGCCAGCCCAGTATAGGTAATCACAGCTGAATGCTTCACATAACACAGTCTGGTCTACATCTAAAAAGTGTGGTTTTAATAGGACAGAAAAGTGCTAGGGCAGACCACAACCGAGAGGGTACACAGAAACACAAGCAGCAACACAGCTACTTCAACCACCATAGCTTCAGCAAACAGTATGAACTCAATTAGCTATACAGCATGGGAAAAAACTACATTGTTTTCACTGTTCACACACAATTTTGCTTGCCTGCACCTGTAAACTCACTTTTAAAGGACCTGCAGTCGCGCACACACGTGCATCTTGTTGCACTGAGACACCGAGCTGTGAGGAATTCCGTTTCCTACCCAGCCATGGGTTACTGAACAGGCTGGGCAAAGAAACAGCAGTGTGAAGAAACTGCCCCACCTGAAATCTTCATCCGCTCTATCAAGCACCACAAACTCATCTCTGGCACTTTAAATCAACTACAGCATTTTAATTAGGAAGGATATTTATTTCCTAGAAATTACTATGGGTCAAGGTCAATTGTCTCTCAGTGGCAGCTTTGAAGATAATTTCTTTTGTTTGTTTAATATTTTTTGCTTTAATTTAAACCAAAGTTAGTTCACATAAGTCCCACCTCTCCTGGCATATCTTAGACCAGATCCTGTGATGAGCGACGGTGCCTTTCAGTCCTAATGTGAACTATCTTGTTAAACAAAAAACCACCCCAGAAACCCCCCGTTAGAAGGCACAAGCTGTATCTCCTCACAGGGTAAGAGAGTTGAAGGTAAAAGGAATCAAAGCATTATCTGAATTAGGTAACTTTCATTTGTGAATGATGTGTACAAAACACTCACCACCCTAACCACGTTGTTAATCTTTAAACTTTGACAGACTGCTGCAGTGCTCCCTGTTTGGTTTCGTCATCGAGAGCACACATTTGTTTCAGTATTTCCTACAAAATGGCACATTCAATTTTGCTTTCTGTACAACAGAGGAAGAAAAACCTATTTAAAATACAAACTCTATGGAATCATGGGCCAAAATACAGAATATCTGAATGACTGATTGAAAAAAATTAGTAGGGTGGATAATAGTTTAATTACTGCTACAGTTAGATCAGCCACTGTTAATTAGCTCATGAGGCAGCAGGGATTCCCAACCCTAATTTATTACCTTTCAGGATATGCCAAGGGAGACTGAAAAGCTGAAGTAGAAGCACCTTTACAGATGGGTACTGATCCATGAGCAACCAGAAAAAACCCAGAACACAGATATTCAAGCTTGAAGTGTTACCTCCAAGGGCCTGCTGAAATGCAAATTCATTCTCTTAATTAAATGCTGAAAGTGCAGCCAAGAAATTGGTTAAGACTGGTAATTTTCAGAAATAAATGTTAAAGTTGGATGCGCAGTCGCGTGCCAAGTTTGTTTCACTCTCCTGGCCGCAGGTGAAGTGCCCAGTGACACCTGGAACTGCTCACGCGGCTGCGCAGCTCACCGGTTCACACAAGCAGAGACCAGCACCTGAGCTTCTTCCTCTAAACACAACACCAAGTCAGGCTTTACACCGGCTGGTGCAACCCACCACCACACCTCAGAGGAAGGGATGGTGCCTGCATCACCTGCCTCAGAAGCCCCGTTTCAATTCCTGGCAGCAACCACCACGTCACGCTGGCTTTGCACAGACGTGACCGCATTACTCATGCATAGCTGCCCTCGTGGTTTCACTGCCAAGAAATGAAAGACGGTCCCTAACCACGGAAGAAGTCTCTCTCAAGACAGCAGCGTGCTATCGCTGTTGGGTGATCCAGTTACTCCTCAATACTGACGTATCTACTTCAAAAATTAACAGGAATCCTTCTCAGAAACCTCGTACCTGAAATCACTTAACAGATTATTTGGCTCAACTACTAAGAAGATATGTGGATTTAAACACCAAACCAAAACAAAACACCAACCACCAAACTAAACCAAAGCCGACTTTTCCATGTATTTGCATGATGCACCTAGACATGAAAAAACGCTTTGCATGCTGAAAAATAATAGAAATATGAGTACCGAAGTTCAGACAGAACACCGTTTCCCTTCTGTCCCACACAGATGGCGGTCTCAAGACCCAGCTTCATCTTCTCCCTGCACAGATTTGTTCTGAAGAAATAAGGCAATCACATCAAAACTGAGGACTTTGTATAATGAAGAATCAGCAAAACCTCCTTTATCACCATTTCCTTGCCCTCGTGTTGCCAAATGCATCCTGCTGATTGTCAATGTTTATCCCTGCAAGACTTTGGTGTTCCCAGTCCAGTGAACTGAAGAGCAGATCTGGCAAGTGTCTGCAGTGTGAGTGAAGCTCACAAAGGCATCCAATGTGATCTCTCCCATCTGCAAGTTTTCATAAATCAAGGCCCAACCTTCTTTCTTCAATAACTCCACATACTTTGTATGGTGTTATTTTTTTCAAGCATTAAGCTAAGATCTGGACTATTCCGTCACTACCTGCCCTTCTGAGGACAGCTGCACTCACTGCTGATTCTTCCCTTTTTAAAAATAAGAGGAATTACACAGACATCCACAATGCTCCTTTCACCTGGGCAGCATCTGTTATCACCAGTCTCTGCCGCCTGAGCAAAAGCACTTCTAAACTTATTTCAGTACCATGCAGAAACAGATTTGGAAAAGGAACAGAGGAGCACTTTCTGACGAGCTCAAACAACCTGGGTCCAGTGCTAATGGATTCCAGCGGTGGTTTTTTCTGCAGAAAGCTGAAGAAAGGGTTACCCATACATCCAATACCCTTCTTTTTTCCAGAGACTCGCTGCTGACAGCTCTTAAAAGCAAAGCAACATCTCATCTTCTCTAACAGCAATTTGATGAAGTTTTAGTTAAGGTTCTGCTGAGCCCCACACAACCAAGGATTAAGAAAAGGGCTTAGAAAATCCTCCTCAAAAAAAGAACACTTGAACAAACTCAGTTTTGGTGCAGTCACACAAAGATGTACGATAGGGCAACGGATACGTTTTTGTCTTGGCCATCTTAGAGACGGAGCAACAGCCAGGGGGAGACGGCATTCAAACACCACACCTCTTCAGCAAAGATCACCAAGAATGGGAAGAGAAAGGCTCTTCTACAGAGGACTTGGTTTTTTCTCCTGCAAATCTACTTGGTAAAGACCTTGGGGTGCACAAATGGCTTCAGATACCAGGGAACAGCAGATAGAAATGAAGTGTGAAATACCTTCTCCAGAGAGAGCAGCACCAGAAACATGGGCAAAGAAGGAAGCAAAGAGACAAAGCAGGAGTCGTAGTCCACCCCCAGAAGGATGAATGTCACACGCTCATGCTTTGCATGTCCATAAACCACAGTCACCTTACAGGCAGAAAAAAAGCCGCTAAAATCTGGAGCAAATCTATAATGAAAGAGGCATACCAAGGAAATGGGATAAAAGGTGGGTGAATAATTCCAGAAGTTTGAGGTTACAATCAAATCTACTGTTCTTGAAAGTTTTCAGGAGGAATCTTCAGGAAAAAACCAACATACTTTTGCTCCTGAAGCAGAGGAAACTGCTATGAAACCTCAGTCGGGTGCCCCTCATACACCAGCTCTGGAGACACCTTAGAGGGTTATTTCAACACAGAAGAATTTTAGCAGTCCTCTCCCTCTGGCCATCGCTTCACAGGGTGCAGAACACGTAACCAAAACACAGCTCAGTGGTGTAAATACCTCTGAAGAAAGACACCAACTTCTTCATTTAGTCCATACCTCGTCCATGGTTCTCCAGCTCTCACGAACACACTGGAGTCGTGACACTCCTGCAGAGAACAGAAGTGAACAGACCACTGTCCCAATGAAACGGAGGAGCGTGTGGCCACTGGACTGCTGTGAGGCACCGCGTCTTTCCAGAGGACAGCTTCAGGTCCTGAGCTCCAGAAGGAGGCCAGGTTGTTACATGGCTTTGACAGAAGGATCCGACAGCTCAAAGTGGGCTGAACATCAAGCAGAGCACTGCAAGTTTTGCATCCATGCCCAGATGAGAGATTGCCACCTGAATACGCTGGGGAGCGCCCACCTGCACAAGCAGGGAGAGCCGCCTCTCCAGAGGACACGTCTCAGCTGGACGAGTCCACCAGGCCGGCAATGCCACTCAGGCCTCCCTCCAGTGCAGCCTGGGCTGTCCTGACGACAGGACACTCCTGTCAAAGAACAACCTCCAAAAGCACCTCTGTGCTTCCATACGCACAAAAGAGCTACCACAAAGCCCCTCCTGCCTGGTCTCACCTTGCCAGAGCACAAGATGTTACTGCCCCACAGCATCATTGGTCCTTTGCAAGCAGCTGGGTGAGAGTCCCAAAAGGCTGTCACTGAACAAGGAACCATCTCCTGTTACAGAAATATTCAGCAAAACACAGCATGACAATTAGTGATGTCAGTTGCCTTGAACCATAAACATTTTGAACTATTTTGGTACAATGGAAAGTTGTGGGAGGGAGAGAGAAAAAGAACAGGATAAAAATAGCTGACATGGTTCTGGAGAGCACTCTGCCTCTAAGCCCCTGCCCTGCACGTTGTCCTCCCTCCTTCCTCTTCTGCCTGGCCCCAGACTTCTGCGTTAATCAGATTAGCTGATGTTAAACAAGGCTTTTCCTAATTACTTTCTAATACTGTAGACTGGAGTACATTGTTGAAAAATGTCTCCACTTAAATTAGGATAAACAAGATTGATTAAGTATTTGTTTTAGTCCTGTCAATACACAGGCATCATGGACAACAGTCATCTGCATCATTGAGAGTCAAGGCAGTGGAGAAGAGGCAGCCACATCAAACACACTGTTTCTACCCATTATGTCCCATTTCACGAACGCATTTAAGATGACTTTGCATGATCACTTAAACAGAGTGCAATGTAAAAATTAACCTGGCTTCTTTCTGACCTTGCTATGAATTACTTGAGGAAAAGATACGGAATTTAGTTTTTCAAAAAATCTGTCAGTACTGGATATAAAAACATCAAAACACCTAGGATGCCAGCACAAACTTAGTAATTTATCTGATTGAAACAATCATTATCACACCAGCACTGAAGACAAATTGTTTCACTCTTGAAAAGCACCTGCAAAAATCCCAGTTTGTCAGTAATGCCATTCTCTCTTCCCATCCTCATCCAGACGATGTGTGCATACAAACCATGCTGCTCTTCAGCAGAAATCACTGCGCTTACACAGTGACACCACAGCTCTGCAGCCCACATCGTTCCTGTCCTGACGCCAGGCGATCGATTCGCAGTCAACTACCCCAGCGGGAGCAGGTTTCACCAGAGACTCGACACGAAACACAGCGACTGCCGAGCTGCACGAGGATCAGAAGTGCCAGAGCACAGCAACCGCACCGCAGTTCTGAGCCACGTCTGAGCACCACAATCAGGCTTCAAGCAGTGGCTCAGGCGACGAACGCTGCGTCCCAGCACGCAGCCCTGAAGAACACTTACGGGCAGCTCACTTATCCCTGGGACCAAGGAGGAGAGGCCTCTCGTGTGCCTGAGTCTTCCTCCCACTGCTGCTGCTTGAGGCCAGTAAAAAGCACACCTCTGCAAGGAAGCTAAGAATAATCAGCTGCTTCACAAAAACCCGGAACAACTAACTAATGTTACAAAGTGGAATATTACATTCCAAGTTTTTACACTATTCTTTTTTCCCTTTCCCTTCTACCTCTCTACAGAACGACCACCTTGTACAAAACAAAACTACAACAACAAAAGAGCCCAGAACTACATTCAGTTTGGTTTTTTAACTCCCTGGCTAAATAATGACACGATTCATGACAAGAGAGGGGGAAACTGAGTTTAACATATTTTAAAAACATCTGAAGTGAAACAAAAGCCCTAATGAAGCACTGTGCTAAGGAACACACATAACTTCAACCCGGCTACGCTGTGATTAATGTAAAGGGGAGATGACATTTTTCTAATGGTTTTTAATTATTTAAAAATCATTGCAAGTGTGCAGTCTTGGTGCCATCCCTGAAGCGTTAAACACAGTTTACTAACCCTTATGATAAAGAATACAAGCATCCCCAGAGTCCTTCATAGCTGAATCACTAATAATTTAAAAGACTAATAAACCCAACAGTAGCTTTCATAAAAAATTAATTAGAAAGGCTAAGAGCACATCTGTTGCTTTTGTTACTTTTTCCCCCCTTTTTGGTTCGGTTGTCTTTCCCCATGCTCTTTTAAACTCTTCTCAGGTTCTCATGTTTGCTGCTGCTTCCTGTGAATCGCCGTCGCTTCCTCACGCGTCCCTCCTGGTTTCCCCCCGTACTGATTTTCCCTTTGGCAGCTGTTGTTATTAGCAGTGTGACACAGACACCGTCTGGCACCCAGCAGCCTAGAGCACTTGGACCTCCTAACTCATAAAAACAACCTGCACGTTAAAAGCTTCAAGACAGTGAGTTACTTATAACTACATACAGCTCACGTAAATAATGCACGACAAACTTCCCATGGAAGAAAATCGTATCGATTAAGTATCGTACTGGAACAACTGAGCTTTATCGTTCAAAACCAGGAGAGACAGAAATGGAGGGCAATTTAGAGAGAAAATGGGCACTCTATCCCTTGTCCATTGTGAATTTCTGCAAGCCCTTGGCGGCCTGTGGAGGGCAGGGGGATGATGGTGGCTCCCAGTTATGCAGCAGGCTGCTCGTAACGCCAGAGTACGCACAAGGAAGATATCCTTTGATCTCATCCCCAAGCCATTTGTAGGCCTGGTCAACAGGAGAAAAATTACTTCATCCAAGGTTTAGTACTGATCCATCTTCTTCATAGGCTACAGAAAATCAGCAGTGTTTCAGGCAGCCAGGCTTATTAAAAGGGGTATTTCATATCCTTTGCCCTACACTTACTCTGATGTAGAGGGCAAACCGTTACAGTAATGTGGCATTCAGCTCATTTAACTTCACACGACTACAACGTAAGTGCTGACAAGTGAGCTGGTCACTCTGTCCTGGGCTGGCTTGCACCTCTGCATTCAACCACTCTGCACACTCCCTGTTGGCTGTGGATGCCTACGTTCAAAGAAATCCACCAACAAGCCACATTTTTGGCCAAAATGAGGTCCCATGTGGTTCCTTTTTCCACCATCACTGGGCTCATACTTTCTTAAGCACTAATAACCAGTTTTTGCAATAAGGAAACTTCGATTGGACTTACTTTTTACCTAGGTTCCCAGCCAGTACCTGTGCTCTTACACTGTCCGAGCTCTTTTCAAAACAGAGTGAGTATACGTTTAACAGAACAAAAACCAAAGAAAAGCAAAATGAAGCAACACACCTAAGGTCAGATAAGGCATCTGAAGTACATTCAAGAAAAGAGAGAGAAGAACTGGTCTGGCATCTAAAGTTTTTGTGACTTCACATTTCTCTCTAACCAGGTGCCAAAGGAGATGACTCAGAATGAAAAAACATGTTTAAAAAAAACCCCTCTACCACAAATTAGCAATCACTCGCATCAAGTAAAGCTTAGTAACACCAAGTTGCGCTATTAACTCCTGAGACCAAAATGTTTTCACACATGACAGCAACTTTTTCCTGCTTTGACAACAGTTTTATAATATATGTAGAAAATAAAACTCCGGGAAAAAAAAGAGCAAATAAGATGACGCACAATTTCTGCACATCCTGCAGTTGGAGGAGAAAGGCCGAGGTGACCTTACACTTTGTCAGAAGCACGCAGTGAACAAGTCATGAAAGTGTGTGTTTCACTGCTAAGTCACAGGAAGTTACCTATACTTGAAAACAAACTGCCACAGATGCTGAACAAAAGGTTTGGCAATTCTCCCCCCACAGAGGCACCCATCTATTTCCATCTGGGAGCGCTGCCAACAGCACAGCTACCAAAAACTTCAAAAGGTTCGCAGCATGAATAGCAAGTCACCGGCCAAAGGATTTTACGAGATGACCAGCTGTGTAACACCATATTGAATTATAGACATCACCATCCCCCCAAAAAATGCAAAGAAGGGATGTTAAACTTGTTAAAAAGCTGAAAAAGAAATCTGAATTCATTAAACTAATGCTTTCTACAGGAAAGTATTTTTAACGTGTTCTATTTAAAGTATTTTCTTAAAAACCACCCCCAAAAAGTACTACAATACAGAATTACATTAAGAGCAACTCTAAGCAGTTCTCACCAAGCCTGCTTTAAATCCACTGAACTTCTCTAGTTTAACTCACAGCCAGAGCTCAGCCACTTTCTGATCAGAACGCTCTGCTTTAATAAATGGCTCCTCTAAACTCGCTTGGGGAGAGACGTGAGTCAACAGAGGAAGAGAGGGATCATGTTTGTGTTGACAAACATTCAACAACTGGCAACCAATAGCAGGAAACACGGTAAACGAAAGCTTGCCAAATAAAGTTACTCTGGAGGAACAATGCTCCTTTTTGGAGCAGCACTGCCATTCTTCACAGAGCCCAGAAAAATATATGAACAAACTTAACCAAAATAAAAAGCTGCAGTTGTTGAAGAGCAAGGCTGCTAATCCTAATATTTGTGGGGACGTTTTTCCCTGCAAACCAGAACGGGTCAGAGCTCCTCCAAATCAAATTACTGTGTGTCCTTTGCCAAAGAGTCTGGTTTTGGTCTCAGTAGTCATACACGTCTCAGTGTTCGCACAAGTCCTTCTGAGCTACATGAGCAATTTTTTCCCCTCATCTTACGACATTTCTGTAGAAAACATGCCAAAGCCTATACAGCATCTTGGTCAGACTCCTTATTCAGAAAGCCAGGTCCTTCACTGCCTGCTTACGTCCTGGAAATTTAGTTCTTGGGGAGGACAAACAAAACTTGCCTGCGGTATCACGGGTGGACAAATGTTTCTCTCCAAGCAGCTATTGCTATTCCAGCTTCCACCCTCCCACATTGCTACACAAGATCCAGAGGGAGCCAAAAGCAGCCTCCCTCCTCCAGATACGAGCGGGGCTGAGCACAACGAGGCACCGGCCCAGATCGTTAACTTCAGCTCCCGCTCCCTGCCCGCTCCTCCTGGGGCCGCCGTGCGTTCCTGGGGGGAGCCCCGCGGGGCAGCCGCCTTGCCC
>NW_010163160.1:151997-174669 GCF_000695765.1 Mesitornis unicolor | reverse complement strand
ATTATTATTATTACCTCCTGACCAGGAGCTGTTAAACTGAGTTGATGTGGAGCCTCAAGTGCAGGAGATGAGGGACAGGTTGGTCTGCATTCCCCTGTCTGTGATAGGTACATATGTGTGCTTGGGTGTGCGTGGTCAGTGTGGGTTAGACATGGGCAGGGTTTGAAAGGTCCCACACAGCTTTTGCCCCTACACCAAGGCTGTGGCAGAGGAGAGGGCTTGAACTGGGGAGCTCAACCTGCAACTGCCTCCAGCACGTGTGTACCCTGTGAGCTTTTCATGGCCATGCAGAATCCTCTCACACCGCATATTGCCCCGTAGCCTGGCTACTCAATGCACACTTCAAACCCACATTTGGCTCTATTTTGAACAGAAACAGAGGTGGATGCACATCTGTACTGCTCCTTGTGCGTCGCCTTTGAGCGGGCTAAAGCTCAACTGAGCTTTGGGTCTGTGAGTTCACCAGAGATGTGTCAAAGGGAGAAAAGAGCATCAATTTAAACCTGCTGTGAGCTCCCAAGTGTGGTTATGGCTGGTAGATTTGGGAGTGGAAAAGGGCTGTGATCCATCAGCACCTGCTTTTGACTGAGTAAAACAAATTGGGAAAAGGCAAGGTAAATTTTTTGGACTTATTTCCATGTGATGTATCCCAGTGCCTGAACAGCTGCACATCGGGGCTCCTCTCTGCAGGGAAGTGGGGTTGTGGGTTGCTCAGCACCTCCCATCCTGAACCAAAGGACTTTTCATGGCCTTTCAATCTGTTTCTCTAGGAGTTCCTTACACAACAATTCTCTTTGCCATCTAAATTAGTGAGTGATCTTGCCCTGTGCTCCTGAGCCTTTGAGACTAACACCAAGCCATTGTATTCCCCCACAGCTCCCTGAAGGTGACTGTGTGAGAAGGTGGTGGATTGCTGGGTGATATTCATCTGAAGTGGCTCCTGCAGACGAGGACTTGCGTCATTCACCAACTGCCCCCTGCGTCTTATAAACTGACTTCACGTCCCCGGAGAAGGTGACAGGGGGAACTCAGCCAATTGCTGCTGCATACAGGAGCTTTCTTGGTGTGAACACATCTCCTGAGTATTAAAAACCTCCAGATGTGTCCAGTGAGTACCCAACATGAATACTGGCTTTTCTGTGGCTGTGTAATGCAGCCAGACAGCGTGGATGCAATGCCAGTGAGATAACGCTGCCGCCAAGACGCACTTGCTGTCCGCCCAAGGAGCCCGGATGCAAGCTGTGAATTACAGAGCAGACAGCCCTGCCTGCCTCTGTCTTTATTAAATCTCCGCTCTCAGCGTGGGGTTGGGAGCGTGGCATCACTAGAAGTTGTGTCCAGGCTCCCAGTCTGCAGACAAAGTTCTAGCCCCGCTGCAGTCACCCGGGGCTGGGACTTGAAGGCAGATGGCGTCTCAGCTGCTGCTGCAGAGAGATCCTGGGGGCTGGTTAAAGATTTCCTTTGCTGGGTTAATGTGAGATGCTGGCTGAGGGGCAGCTTGTGATGGTGGGGACTGGCCAGGCAGCCCAGCCCTCCCTTTGCTTCGTGTGCCCCGGTCCCCAGCACAAACTTCGTGCAGTCCTGCTATGACCTAAGAAGTCGTGCTGGTCGTGCTGTGAAGGTGACCTTGGCAGTGACAAAGCCAAGGACAGGGGATGTGTAGGCTGGTCAGAGCTCTACCTGGTCCCTGATACCCCAGCATGGCTGGAAACACTGCTGCTAATCTCCACTCAAGCCATTAGTGTGTTTGCAGAGCGGGACGGCTTCTCACACCTCCCCAGCTCACAGATGAGGAGTTAATGATTGCCCAGACAACAGAGACTCCTGCCTGCTCCCCATGGGACAAAGCAGGGGACGGGACTCTGTTCCTGACCCATCCGGGCATGGGGATGGGTACTTCAGGAGTGAGAGGGCTTAATTTGTCACAGTGGGCTCAGATGAGAGGGATGTGTCATAGTAAATGGGTAGAAAATGCCTGCTATTTCCCAAAACCCTCCTAATTCCATGTAAAATACCACTTCTGTGTGTGTGCAGTGCAACTGCATCTTGCCATGAGTAAAAAAGTAGCAATAAAACCCAGCATCAGACGGTAATGCTATGCCCCTCTGTAGGTGAGCGGGATGGATGTTCGTGTGGCAGGACAGACACTCGTGGGGCAGGACAGATGCTTGTGGGGCAGGATGGATGCTCGTGGGGCACAACAGATGCTTGTGGGGCAGGACGGATGTTCGTGGGGCAGGACAGATGCTTGTAGGGCAGCTGGATGCAGGAGGAGCTGCCCCAAGCCTGCCCGGTGCTTCCAGCAGTGGCAGCAGCACCCTGCCTGCAGTGGCCCTGGCCAGTGAATTTCTATATAATATAGTATATTTATAGTATGTAGTATAAATAGTAAGTAGTCTCACATTGTACTTTTACTGTTCTATGTTACTCCCAAACATCCTGGGCATCATTATGTCCCAGCAGGACCACTCCTGGCCCCAACTCTGATGCACAGCAAAGAGTTCCTGCAGCAAATGTCTGGAGGCATTTTTCGCAGGTGTAGGCTCCTTTGAACCATGGGCTCCAAGCAAACATCCTCCTGCACGGCTCCCTGCAGTGCTCCCACTGCAGCTGAAAGCCAGCCTCCCTGTATAAGCCATAAATCAGTGTTAACTTGTCCTACGTGTGGGTGCTCTAATATTTACTTGCAGCAAAATTGATAGCGGGTAATTGTGGACTATGTTTGTGCTTTGATGAAGGCAGTTAGGGAAATGAGCTGTCAGCGTGTGAGCCACGGGAAGGGCGTGGAGGGTGGCTTCAGGCAGGTTCGGATCAATACAGGTGCCATTATCAGGCAGTATCACAGCACCTATATTGCACTACAGCCAAAGCCTGGGCTAATAAATTAGGCAAGAAATTGCTGCAATCAGATCATGGTGATAAAGAGGTATTAAAGTGGGCAAAATGCCACCCAGGTTGGGAACTGATGTGAATCTCCCGCAGACTTGGTTTTGGGAGGGATGCATCACTAGCAGAGTTGGAAATTGCCCAACCCATTTAGGAATAGATGGGCTCAGAGGAAGGTGCTTTGTCCATAAGTTGCTGTAGCAGCTGCTGAGATCGGTGTTCAGGGAATGAACACACCCATTGATTAAAATAGTCTCATTGCTTAACCCAGGGGCTTTAAAAGAAGTTGTCATGACCTGAAACAAGGCACTGGTGGTTGGCAGATTGCAGCCAGCATTTCTACGTGTGATGAAGCCACAGCGGGTGCAATTTAGAGGTTAGCCAAATTATACTCTACCACTGCTTTCAATTAGCCCCAGATACCCTCTTGCTGTTCCTGGTGCTCTGCATTAAAACTTCTCTTACATGCTCCTGGATGCTGCGATACCATCTAAGCTGTTGCCCAAATCCGTGTTATTGCTGAATTCTGGTCTATCTGTGCTCATTTGCAGCAGCTGGGACTGATCCAGAGTCCTCAGTGAAATCATCCACTGGAAGGAACTTTTGAGGATTAGTAAGACTTTTTCCCATCTGTGATGTCAAGGCACAAAAATCTGTCAGCTCGATTGTTCTGCTGCTGAGTCTTGCCATGTGAGGTGCTGAGGCTTACTCGATGCAGCAAGCTGGTGCACATGTGTCCCGAGACAACGCCGTTTTCTTGTTAAGGAGAAATACAGAGAATATCAGCAGCAACGCCTAATATCGCTGCTGACTCCCTGCTGGCCTTGGCTGGAGGAAGTGCTGCAGTTTGGGTGCATTTCCAAAATTTCTTGGGGGCTAGGAAAGACCATACAACAGCAACTGCAGTGGTGGCCACCACGTAGCTGCTATTTGGGCCGGTTTACTACCTGTGGATCCCTCTCCCTGGCAGGGGCAGAGCGGGGCTGGGTGCGGGAGGGTTGCTCCCCAGCGCAGAGCTTGACCGTGCACATTCCTCTGCTCCCGGCTCATTATGGGACACTGTTATTTTGGCAAGGTTTCGCAACCGGGGCTGGCAGGCACCCAGGAGTCGGTGTCCGGGCACATCCCCGCACGCCTGAGCCAGCAGCTGTGAAATCTGCTGCTGCGGCGCTGCCTTTGTCACAGGAAGGGGTCTCAGGAGGGGGACAGCAGCGGGTGGCACCTGCCCGAACCCCCCCAAACCTGGTACAGGCCCCTCTGAACCACCATGATGTCCAGCCCAGCGCCCAGTCCCATTGCTGCCACCCTGGTCCAGCCTCCACACGTCCTGCCCAGGGGTGAGCAGGTTTTTCAAGCGAAGCCGTGAGCTTGTGTTACTCTTGGTCCCCAGCCACAACCAGAGCCGAGCTCACTATCGTATTGCAAAGGGCTTTAAGAAATATCAAGTTATTGGTGTAACGTTTCATCACTGGTCTTTTGACCTCTACAAGTCTGCAGCATTTCTTAAGCTAAAGCGGAGCTGGATGCTTAAGGCCACTCTCACGAGGGTGACCAGCGGCTGTGGGGACTTTTTGACAGCAGCAATTTGTAAATTTAGGCTTGCAGAAGGAGGCTGGGCTCTTGGGCTGGATATGGGGCCAGGCTGGCGTTACTGCAGCTCCCGTGCGGCTCTTGGGGAACACCAGCCAGGTGGCCACTTTGCTGCCCAGTCGAGTGGAAAATTGCAAATGCTCCAAATGGTGCTTTGTGTTATTTTATTCATAAAGAAAACACAATTTGACACAGATGAGTGCTGCACTGACCTCTGCCTGTCTTTGCCCGCTCCCCTCCCAAATCCTCATGATGGGGCTGGTCCCAGAAGGCGAGCAAAGCCCTCCTGTGGCTGTGAAAACTGGCAAATCCAGTCCGATTTCACAGACTGCTCAGAAAAATGGGCAAAAAGAGCTAAAGCAGGGAAGCAGCAGCATGGGAATGGGAGCTCACTGGAGCCACTAGTGCCGGGGCAGGGACCCCCACTGAACTCCCACCATGGACCGAGCAAATGCTGCTCTGTGGGTGGGGAGATGGAGCGTGATGTGCCAGGCCTCAGCTGAAAATTCCCTGCAGATTAATGAGAGCAATCAGTGCTGGAGCTCAGCCCCGTAGCTGCCGGGGCACAGGGTCCATTTGTCAGCATTGAAGCTGACTGTGAAGCCTGACATCCCACTGCAAAGGGCATGGGGAGGCCCCCGGCTGCTCCCCAAAACTGGAGCACTGCACCCATCCATCGTCATGGTGCTGAGGAAAGGACCTGCTGTTCTCCCTTGGTCCTATGGAAATGCTTGCGGGCAGTTCAGTGGTTTTTAATCTGGTCCCCTGCAATGTGCAGAACACATAACGCCATTGCATGCCAGGACAGAGCCAAATTCTCGCCCTGCTATCTGTTGGCAGTACTTGAACCGCCCACCTCAATGTTGTTTGCAGAAGTTAAGCCATTGCTGTCGATAAACCGATTTTTGCCTGTCTCAGGAGCGTATTTTTGCCCTGTGCTGTCGACATGGTACCACTGATTATGTGAAAGACTGCTCCAGCCTTTCTGGGGAGGCTGCTGATTGCACAGGAAGAGCATCAGTCACTGGCAGAAAAGGGCTCCAGCAGTTTTGGAGAGAATTGCTGTCATGCTGCAGAGGGACCACTGAGACACTCTAAAGTGCCTTGAAGAATGGTGTTTTGCAGAAACAAAGTCTTATGCCAGATGAATAATAAGGGCAATATTTATTTCAGGCACTGTGCCACCTGATGCAGAGGCATCATTGCTCCGTTTCACAACTGGGGACTCAATGTTAGGGGCCAAGTATAGTGCTGCCATCAGAAATCTGCTCTTCTAACGCCACCTTGTTGTGCTCTGTACCTGGCCAGGGTCCTTAGCTTGGAAAAGTGGGGTTTGAGAGAAATAAGGGCCGGGCCCTGTGTGGGGGGACCCCAAAGGGAAGGGGCCAAAAGGAAGGAGGCTCAGCTGCTATCTGGGATGAGATGTCACTCGGCTGCTGCCACCACATGGAGGAGGCAGTGGAGGAAGAGGGGAAGCGCCCTTGTCATGACAGCATTCAGGAGGAGAGAGCAGGCACCACCTGGACAAGCCCCCCCAGGAGTCCAGTGAAGCAGTGAAGCCTTTAATTCCTTTAATCCTTTTTTATTTGAGGACTGCTGAGCCATCCTGGACCTGGCAGCTGCTGCATTTCCCATGCAGGGATCTTTGTGCACCTCCCTTTGGTCTGTGCCCTCTCCCATTGCTCCCTTGCAGACCTGGATGCTGCAGGCAGCGTTGGCTGGCCCTCTGCATCCTGCCCTGCACCTTCAACCACAGATCCAACCCCTATTTCACAACTTCTCATGCATAGACTGGTGAGATGGGCTAGGTGTCCCTACTGGCATGGGAGTTGCATGTCCTGCATGGTGTGGATGCTGTGGCAGCTGGTTTTGCAGTGTGATGAAGGATGCAACACATGGGCTGCTGATCCAGTGCAGCTGCTGATGCAGCAGTGCAGGGTGGGGAAGGCAGAGCCTTAAACTGAGGCAGATGTGTCCAAATTAGCTCCCTGCCAGCACTGAGCCCCTCTAAGCCCTCTCAGGAGCAAGGTAACAGCTTCTTTAGTGGCTGAGAGTGGGCTATGTTAGGTGCTAGAGCTGGTTTGCTTGTGCTGTCTGGGGACCTGGGCTGAAAAGGTAAGAAATAAAGCTAGGATGTGTTCCCAGGAGTCAGAGCAAGCTATTGTAATGAGCTGGACTTCTGCAGGCTGGGATGTTATAAAATTATTATTATTTTAAAAAAAAACTCCCAAGCCTACAGAAGTCTCGAGCAGAGCCTCTGCTTAGACCCTGAATGTTTAAAGGGCTGAAGAAGGAAAGAAGGGCAGGGTAAAGTCACATTAAAGGGCTCCTGTGTAGGGCTGGGGACTGGCCCTGAGTCTCTCCTGCTCTGGGCTGTGCTGTCAGGCAGAAGAGAGGACTCACAGGTGTTGGCTGTACTATGAGCCTGAGCTGTTGCTTTCTGGGCATGTGTTAATTTTGCCCAGAAATGGGCTTTTCATCAATGATCTCCCCGCTGTCAGGAGACACTTAGGACTCTCCTGGCGTGCAAGTCATCAGCTCTCATTCCTGAACCAAGGCTTGTTGCAGGCAGCACGTTGCAAACCCTTCTCCCTGAGCAGTGCGCTGCTCCAGGATCCTGCAACCTTGCAGTTCCTATTTGCCATCTGATTTTTTGGATTTGCTCCCAGGGCCTGTGCCACCAAACAACCGATGGCATTCAGTGACTGCCGGTGGGACTTGTCCTGCTCGGGGGCCTTGGCACCTGCTGCCCCTCTTGCTGGCGAGGGGGCACGGCTGCTGCCCCAGCAGCAGAGCAGGCAGAGACCCTCGCAGGGTTCTGGTCTGGGCACAGGGATGCTTTGAAAGAGCTGGCAGGGACACCAGCTTTCTGAAATCGCTGCTGGGGAGAGCCAGGAAAATCTCACTGTGCCTGCTGGTCTGCAGAGCACCATGGGGCAGTGTTGTCCTGCCGCTGCCTTGGAGGGCTGCATCCCTACAACGTCCCCTCCTGTGTGTGAAGGGATGCTGGCCCACAGAGCCTCTCCTGGGTGTCACAGGCTGCTGTTTTTCATGCCTCTCTGTCTTTCTGTGGTTGAGCTCTTCCAACCCTTCTGGGAGCAATTTGGGCCTTGTTCTCCATCTCGTTTTTGAAGTGGTTTCAATTCCAGCTGGTAGCTGAAAGGAAGAGGCTGGTGATGACAAGTGCTGGGGCTACCTCCTTTGGCCTCATGGCTTGGTGTCCCTGTACCAGGACAGCCACCACGCTGGTCCCTCTGTGGCAGTTTCTTTCCTCTGCTCTGCTGCACTGGCATGAACAGTCCTTTTTTCTCTATATTATAACCTCTCCTCTGGCAGCCACAGACACAGCTCTTCTTGTTCACCTCGCTCCTGTGCTTTCCAAAACAAGGGCCCAGGATTTTTGGAGTTGGGATAAGAGTTTCTAAGTTCTTGAATGGCTAGAACCAGTTTTTTGGTCAATCTGGATCTTCCATTTAATAATACAGACTTTTAAAAATTTCCCTTTAAACACTGTCTTGGCACTGGGAGGCTCTACTCCCTATCAGACCATGTCTTTGCAGCCAGTGGTAGTCAAGGAAAGGGACGGTGCTGAGTGCGGTGGATGCTGGTGTTGCTGGAGTTACCCTGCACATGTGGGCCTGGTGCTGGGGTGATGCCGAGCAGGATTTGTGCACGCAGAGCTGAACCGTCAGGGTTAGTCTGATGGGAGGGATGTCTGCTTTTGGGTGCTCACTTGTGTGAGGGGGTCAGGGAAGGGAGTCCCTTGCTCAGCATTAAATGATGCTGGGAAAACGCCGCTTCTGCTTCCCGTCCCCTTCAGAATGGGTGGAAAACCCTGAAAATCACAACTTTTCTCTCTCTTCTCCCTGTCCTGCAACAGATGCCTTTTTAAGACCAAGACCTTTCTCCTGACAGACAGGACGACTACTTCTACACAGATGTTTAGTAGCAACATGACTCTGCTATTGCCCACAGCAGAGCTCCTGGAAGGGCAGTGGCACTTCATTGCCTGGGTGAGAGCCTCCTCCTGCTAATGAGGGGCAGAGTAAGACAATTATTCCCCTTCCCACCCTTTTGCAGAGGAATTATTTTAGGGGTTGCTTTTTATCCTGGAGCTGAAGCATTGATTTTTGTAGCCTTTATGTCCCCTGTGTGAATAATGTGTGTGATCATGGATGAGAAAAGTTTGTGAGGTGGGGTTAAGTGTGTTGCTGAAGCAGCTTGGCAGA
The DNA here is from genome assembly GCF_000695765.1 of Mesitornis unicolor. Classification (NCBI taxonomy): domain Eukaryota; kingdom Metazoa; phylum Chordata; class Aves; order Mesitornithiformes; family Mesitornithidae; genus Mesitornis; species Mesitornis unicolor. The sequence goes on along the minus strand of NW_010163160.1, from coordinate 165,964 downwards.
AGCCAAACCTGGTCTGAAATGGGGCTCTGCTCTGGGCCAGCCATGCTGGGATGGCTGAAAGACTTGGTGTGTGTCCTGGAACCCCTCCCTTGTGCCCTGAAAAGAAGCGTGGATGAAAAAACAGAGAATATATGCTGTGTGAGCTGGGACACAGCTGTGGGGATATTCTCACCAGTGGGGTGAGTTGTGTTGGTAGGAAAATCTCCCCAGCAACTCCCAGAAATGCTGGTCCCATCCTGCAAGGCTCAGACAGAGGAGTTTTAGAGGATGCTCTCAAAGCCCCTGTTTTCAGCACGGGCAGCCAGGTGCTGTGGTTTGCCTGAACGAGCGGAGCCACTCTCCCTGGCGCGCTGCCTCTTGTTGTTTTAAACCGGCCACAGAGCAAAGCTCTCTGCTCAGCAGCGAGGCTAATCTGGGCTCATCTGACATTAGTGTAAACTGACACGCTTGGGAATTTGGGGATGGAAAGCTTTCCCTGGGGAGGCGGCCAGGATGCAAACCCTGCCTTGAGAAACGGGGGAGAAAAGCAGTGGAGAGGGTGCTGGTGCCTGGGAAAAACCCCTCTGCTGCTGGGGGTCTGGGATCCCCAGGGAACGGGCACCGGCTCTGCAGCCCCCCTGAACCAGTCCCTGCCTGGCAGCAAAGGGCACCCTGGCAGGGGACTGCGACTGCTGGAGCCCTGCTGTCGGCTCGGGCCCAGGGGACAGTGGTGACACCAGAACAGGTTTTTTGGGAGCAGCTGCAGCCTTTGAAAGTAGAAATGTCCTTGGAGCCCCGCTGGCAGCCTTTCCGGTCTCTTTTGTTGTGGAGCTGGGGATTGCCTTGCGCTCCACAATCCACTACTGTAATCCCCTTGGAGTGCTGCTCTGGTCTAAACTTAAAAGGGGTGCAGCTGAGACTGCTAATGCAGGCAGCGCTGGCGAGGGGCGCAGAGCCTTCCTCCTGCTCCGTGCTCGTTCTCTCTGGGATGTGGCTGGTGGATGGGGTCCTGCCTGGCAGATCCCCATGCCCTGAGCCATGCTGGGGGACGGGAGCATTCCTGGCTGTCGCTGGACCCAGCCTGGTCCCTGGGGAGGGCTGGAGCCTGCTGTGCCCACCCTGGAAATGCAGCAGAAGGAGCTTTCTCGTTTCCATCCCCCATCAGCTTCAGCCTAAAGATAAAGCACCAACCCAGGAGCTGCCAGTCAGACGTCCCTGCTCTGTGCCAGCTGGGTGGTGGCACAGGCTTTTGTCAACCCGGGCAACATTTGGGAGGCTGAAACAGGAGTGAAATCTCTGACCTTTCGGTGCCCATAAAACTGTCTCAGAGTGTTTTGGGACCGGCAGTGAAGCTGGTGTGATGGGACAGCCCGAGCTCCCGGGAGCATTTCAAAGCCAGGCCGTTCAGTGCTGGGCTGCGGTGGGATCACGGTGTTTCAGGAGGGAGCAATGGGGAAACCTGTCCAAAAGCCATCCAGCCTGGTGGTTGGGAAGCCAGCACTGAATGCAGCAGGGCTGAGCTGTGTGGCGCTGAGCCAAGCCTGACCTAACCAGCTTATTTCTCTGCTTTGCCCCATTATTCATCTGTAATGCCCCTACAAATGCGCCGAGGCCTGAAGGTTGCGGTCACGTGAGCAAAGGTCTGGGGACCGGCTGTGGGCAGAGCGTGGCTTCTCCTGGGGGTGCCGTGGTAGCCCTGAGCCCCGGGAATGGCCATGGCATCGACACCCTGGGGGTTGTCGAAGAAGCAGGGGGATGGCTGAGAGCAGTGACACCTCCTGTACCTGGTGTTTCTCTGAGGTCCAGGAACATGGATAAATATTTACCAGTCCCACATCAGCCCCGATTTTCCTTCTGAGTGTTGGTAATGCTGGCCAGTGAGTTGCTTTCACGCACATTTACCCTAACACTGTCTAGCTCTGGTTTTGGATGAAAGCCCAGCAGGTTTGCAAACTTCTGAAGGGCACCTGGTTGAGATGTGCCCACACCTCAGGTGCTCACCTGGGTCCCTCCTGGGGCAAAGGGTCACTGCTGTCCCCATTGCAGTAGAAGTTACTGACCTGGCGTGGTGCACGAGTGCATTTCTCTTAGAGCTGTGACGAAAGCTACAGATACTGGATCAGGACATCAGAGCTGAACAGTGACATCTAGGCACTGATGTCACTGGGCATGAAAGCAAGATGACATCTAACAGTGTCCTCAGCACACCCATCTCCAGCTGCCTCTGCATGGCTCTGACTCTGTAAAGCCCCGTTTCCTTTTGGAACTGTTTGACTGCTCTCCCCAGGGGATTTGGAGGCGAGGGAGATGCATGCGAGTACCTTGGGACCTGGCCTAGCTCCTCCCTGTCCCAGGAGGGAGGTGGCAGCAATTCACAGGCCGAGGAATACCTGGGGCTCGCTCTGCACCGCATCTGTGGGAGACAGCCTATGAGCTGCCAGATGTGCTGGGAGCAAGCCTGACATTTCTCCTCAGAAAGCCAAACTTTGCCTGTCTTAATGCAATGCTCTGATTCCCTCCTCCCTGTCCTCAGAGCCCTGGCAGACCCCGATGCTGAGCCCATCAGGTGGAATTACTTAATCCGGCCCTGATGAGTGACACCCACACCCCAAAGTGGGTCCCTTCCCCTTAATCCCTCACTGCCATCAGCCGCTTTAGCACGCGTGGGGCAAAACAAGCACCGTGTGCCTTCATCATAAATCCTGAACCAAACCGCCCCGTTGTTACCTTTTTCCCGTGAGACGCCCCCATGGTCCGACGGTCTGGGCTGTGCTCTTCTCACCGGGGCTGTGGGACCGGCCGGCTCCCCGTGGTCCCTGGCCCCGTTATGCCCGGGGAGATGCGCGGCCGTGAGGCTCCCGGCCCCTCGGTGGCTGCTGTGGGGAGAGGTGGGTGAAATCCAGCCCGTCTGCAGCGGAGCCGGGCGGGAAAGCTTGCTTTTCCTCCCTTCTCGCAGCACGTGGAGAACTCATTTTCTTCGTGCACCTAACGGCTGGCTCGCACCCAGGCTCTGCCCGGGCACAAAGGCAGCTTTCATGCTGTGGATGCCCGGTTTCTAAGCTGGGATCCGTATTTTTGAGAGGCTGTGGAAGATTATGGTAATTGCACTTGACAGGGCAAGATGTCACAGGACGCGGATTCGCCCGGCTGCGGGGCCCCGGCACCCGCCGGTCCTCGCCTGGAGTATCCTTCCTAGCTGCTCCTTTGCTGCTTTGCCAAAACAAATCCATACCCCCAAAATAAGGCAGGATTATCCCTCAGGATACCTGGCTGTATCCTGGCTCTTTGCTCCTGTTGCAGCACTGGATTTTGCAAACTTGGCTCCCGCGAATGCTCGGGACTGCCTGTTTGCTGCTGGAGCCCACCACGACCCCTGGTGAGACCGAGTTACCTGGAGCTGGGTCCTGGGAGGTCAGGGGAATGCGGCACTGTGAAAACCAGCCAGGTAGGTACCTGTCTCTGCAATAATTCAGCTTTTAAAATACCAAGGCACTAAACAAAACTCATTTGGGGACTGCTGTCCCTGCACCTGCTGTCCTTTCCAGGCCTTTTAAAAAAAGAAGCAAGTTAAATTTGACTCCTGAAACCACACACACACACACACACACACACATATATATGTATATATATATACACACACTATATTTATAACCCCGACCCCCAGACTTCTGGACTTTTGATGAGCTCCAATTTATTTATCAGGACGCAGTGACTTTGGAGGTCTGGTTCATCAAAATGCTGGCTGCTGGTTAAGATCCCTGCACAGGAGTTGCCCTTTCAGCTCCCCCTATTTATTGAAAATAGTGGCATACCTTAGTAACAGCTCAGCGATAGACTCAAAGTTAGTTTTAACCGTCTGTAGCACGCTGAAACACACATTTCCTTTATTTTGGCTTTAAACCAGATTTCTAACGTGCGTTGCAAGGGGCTAGGAAGAGTTTTTTGAAAGGGGCTGGTTGTTTCCTGGGCTGTGGCTGATGCTGTGTGCTGCTTTACCCCGTGCAGCCACCTTTGCAGATCTTGGGCTGTTTTTGATTTGTCTTAAGAGCGAATTGAGATCTTTTGAGGGGGCTTAAAATAGTTGGCATATTTATGCTGGCAGGGCTGTGTGATGTGAAGGCTGTTGTGTCTGTTGTGTTGTGTTGTTTTTCACTGCTGCCGGGGCTAGGGATGATTCAGCGCTCAGGATTAACCGCTGCTGCTGCAGCAGATTTAGGGATCAATTCATGGTGGAGGCTTCCCTCGGTGTGGTCAGGTGCACGTTAAGAGCACAGGAGGATAAGCTGGGATTAAATACTACAGCTACTGGGGAATTCCTGTGTGGTGGCTGTTTGGGGCTTTTATTTCGGTTTTGTCTCTGGAGGTCCTTACAGGTGTTACACAATTTATTTTGGGATTTTTCCTTGTTTAGGCAGAACCAGTTGCCTCACTGGTTTTGGATGGTGATGCTGGGGTTTGGATCCAGGGTTCTGTCCCTGCGGTGGCTGGTGTGGGACAGGCTGTGTCTTTTCCTAACCTTATCCTGCCAACGCTCCTCACTTCTCCTGCTCCCCTGAGGTGACCTGTGGGTTCAGATAACCAGTGTGAACTGCCCAGAGAAGCCGTGCTGGGGCAAACGCTGCTGTTACAGGCAGAAAAGGCTGTGCATGATTGCCCTGTGCTACCCTGCACAGCTCCTGGTGCTCTAGCAGAAATGCTCCACCCTCGTGTTGTGCAAAACTGCTGGTCTGCTTTAAAGTATGGGGAGAAAAACCTGATGCAATCATAGGAAATTAAAGTCTGTATATGATGGGAATTTATCCCTGTCCATGATAACAGATAAGCCCAGACCATCACTCATGCAGCTTATCTGATCTCAGCAGTGCTTGCAGAGTGAACTAAAATATTAGTCTGGGAGGCTTTGGGCACAGCCAGTGTTTGGGTGAATGCACCCAGACACGAGAGGGGAGCAGATGCTCCCCCAGGACCTCCTTGGCATTGGGAAGCACCCTGGAAGGGCTGCAGGGCTTTACTGGCCTGCAGTTGGGCAGGGGTCTCTCCTCTCCTGGTGGTGTCGGCTGGTCCTGGGTTGGGGTGCAGCTCCCGAAGCAAAGGGGGTGCCTGCAGCAGGGTGCCAGTCTGGGGATGCTGTATCGATCCAGAGTGGTGCTGGCTCCATCTCTCCTGGTAAAAGGCTCCCACCTATTGGTTATGCTGCACAACTTCAGCTGGCTGAGAGACTTCCACATCCATCCCTCCCTCTTTGCAGGGCAAAGTCAGGTTGGCGCATCCCTGGGGTTATCCCAACACTGGGGGCTTAACTCTGGAGGGTTTACCTCTGATTTAACCCAGGAAGGGTGCAATCAGGTGAGGGAAATGCTTTGGTCTGAAAATAGTAACCTACATCCCCGTGGCCCTCTGGGCTTACTGTGGCTGTAGGAGACAGTGGGGGCTGGCAGGAGCTCTAGGGGGAAACCACCACGGCCTGAGCATCCCTAGGGATGACTCTGCCCTGTGGGGAGGGGGAGCACTGGTGTGTGCTGCTGTGGGGTGGACAGTTGTGATGCCCGGGTGGTGGCAGAGGACCTGGCAATGCTGTGCCTGCAGCAAAAAGCCTGGATTATGCTTAAAAATGGAAGTGAGAAGGCAGTGCTTTATAATTAGGTCTCTTATTTAAGAAATAGGAAAAAACCTTCTAGAAAATTTTTGGTGAAAAGACAGAAAAATAAAATACCCCAAACTGACCCATAGTTGTGGACAGCTCAGCTGAAACCTGGCTGGGTGACTGCTCTGCAGGCACTGGTGCAGCTCTTCCCCAAGCCCTGCACAGCCCCTGCTGTGAAACAGGGGGTCACTGGGAGCGGGCAGCCGCTGCTGGGCTGTGTGACTGGATGGTGGGGGGCTGGGGTTGGAGTGATGGGGCTGGTGACCCCACAGTGGGGCTGGTGTCCCTGCAATGACGCTGGTGTCCTGGTGAGGCTGGGCTTGCCTCTGTGGCAGGCTGGGGTGTGATGCTAATCCATTTTCCTGGGGGCACAGCCCTCCATCTCCAGCAGCTCTGGCCAGCCGTCGTATTTATTTGTCTCCTTATCATTTTTGATGTGCTGCAGGAAGAAAAGAGAGAAAATGTGTGAGGAGGTTGGTGGCAGAGTGCAAGTTTGCTCTTGGACGTGGCAAAACTTGCAGCTTGGTTTGATGTGGGGAATAACACTGCTGGCCCATGTCTTCTGCAGAGGTAGGCGAGATGTGGCTCAGGATGAGCTGGTGGCAGGGGAGGGTCATGTACCTCTTCAAAGGGGCTCTTGTTCTTCATCCCCTTTGCTCCTAAGAAGACCCAGTTGTCCCGGAAGCCCAGCTCTTTCACGTAGCTGCTGCCCAGCTCCACAAAATGTGCTCGTACTTTGTCATTCATCCTGAAAGAGGGTAAGGAGGTGTTAGTGTGGTGCCGGGTGGGTGTCCCCTCCTGTGCCTGCACCTCCAGCTCCCCCCAGCTGCGGATTTTTGGGGAGCCAGGTATTGCTCCTGAGGCTAGACTCACCTTGTGGCAGCATCATCGTAGCTGGCTGTCAGCACGATGGTGCCGTGCTGGATCTCTTGGAGGAAGGTTTCCAGTTTACTAATGTCTGCAAGAGAAGAGCATTATGCAACACAAGAAATGAACCTGCTTGGCCGCAGCGCTGCCTGCCCTGTGATCGTGCCTTTGGGTGTACTGCAGGAGTTATTCCCCATCCCGCATCCTGGGATGCTCGAGTCCAACGCCCCATCTAGTGGCACAGGAGCCGACTGCCGTCTCTTGCCCTGCGCCTCTTGCCTGCAAACTCAGCCTGAAATCTCATTACAGTGGTGCTCCTCCTTAAAACTCCAGAGGGACTACAAATAGCTTGCAAAACCAACAGGCAGAAAGGGTGATGGATCCCTGGGGAGGGCTCAAATGGCAAATCAAAAGCACCTTAGTGGTGTCTTTAGCGTGGGATTTGGAGGAGTCTCACTGTAACTCTGGAGAGTTTGGTACCAGCTTTGCAATGACAGTGAGATTTACAGCATCCTGCAGGTCAGTACCAGCCGGGCTGTGAGCAGGTGCCGCCCCAGCCTAGAGCATCTTCTCGCTGTCAGGAGGGTTGGTTGAAGTTGGCAGATGTGGGGATGTGGTTTTTGCTGCCGCCGGGCTCTGCTCCATGTGCCCAACCTTGCTTGGGGCTGGGGGACACATCTCGCCTGCCTTGCCCTGCTGCTGCTCAGCCACCACCAGCATCCAAAAACCAAGCTGAAGTTTGTAAAATCTCATGATTAGCGTAACTACTTGTTCTGAGAAAGTAGCCTCTCTCAGGTCTCAGGTGCCCTGGTTTATTAGTTTTAGTGAAATTACGTTTTCCAGGCTATTATGTGCATGTAGAAGGGGCGACAAGCCAATCTTGCATTGGGACTCCAGGCTCAATGGCCTCGGGGAAAGCTGAGATTTTACCACCGGAGCTGGCAATGCTGGTCAAAGTCCACAGACTTTAACATTAAATACACGAGACAGAAGCAGCCTAAAGAGCTGGCAGCCAACAGCGCTGGGATGAGACATGGGTGGGAGCCACCAAGCCACAAAGCCACTGCACTTACCTCCAGAGTACATGTCGAATGTGTTCATTTTCAGGAGCTGCCCACTTGATCCTGGAAGGTTAAAATTCAAAACAAGAGCACTGTGAGTTTGCTAGGGTGGCTCTAGGCTTTTCCTGGCCACCAGCTTGGGCTTCCTGCTGCAAAATGCTTTGTCCTTTCCTTCAGTGTGTCATATTTGCTTCCTTGGGCAAAAAGTGACCCTGCCTGTGGGGACATGGGGGTCAGTGACCCCTCACTCACCATTCACCAGTGCGATGTTCAGGCCTCGGCCAATGTTGTTTTTCACGCTGCTCATGAGGCTGGAAAGGAAAGCAGAGAGCACCAGTGAATGCAGGGATGCCCTGGAGATGCTGGTGAAACAGTGTGATGGGGCAATGTGTGGCTATGGGCAGCACAAATCTCCCAGATGTGGTAGCAAAGAAAACTATTTCCAAAATTTTTTAACCACAAATGCACCATGGTGGCCATCAGTGGGCTTGGCAGAGGCCACACTTGCCCTATTCAAGCCAAAGCCAGCCGTGGCTGCCCCATCCCCTGCCTTGCGCTGCTTACATCACGTCGTCGAAGCAGATGGAGGGTCCCACCACGTTTGCAGCGCCGCTGATGATCTTGAAGGCGAAATAGTTCAGTGGGCAGCTCTTCTGGTTCCCACACTTGTGCCGGAGCAGCTGCTCACCTGTGAGGGAGGAGCGGAGCTGCAAGCCATGGTGTTGGCCTTGCAGGTTAGCACCAGCCATGTCCCCGAGGGGCTGAGCAGGGCAGGCACTGGGGCACAGTCTCCCACTAAGAGGGCAAATTCTGGACCAGCTTCTTGTTTGAGGTTTACAGTGCCGAGGCATGGTCTAGGGTGGGATGGGGTGGCCGAGGTGCTGCTGTGGGTGTGAGGAGTGGGGCAGCAGGGCTGATGCCACAGGGATTGCAGAGGTGTGTGCTGGGAGGGTTCAGAGCTGGCACTTGATCAAGGCCAGCCCTTTGCAGCTTTCCTGCCTGCAGCTTCCCCATTCTGGGCCAGGGCAGGAACCTGTGCCACGCTGCCTGCATTGGGCCTGTAACTGCCTTCCTGCTAGAGCCTGTGGCTTGGGGGGTGTTTCTGCTGGGGCAGGTGGATCATGCAAAGGTTTGTGTGCTTGCAGAACCCACCAAAGCTGCTGCTGCTGCATGCCATAATGAAATTTCCTGTGTTTTGGGGTGGGATTTTGCTTTGGGAAAGGGGCTTTTGAGGGCAGATCCTATCGTCACCCTCACCCCTGGAGCGGTGGTGTGTGATGGAGGTGAAGTTGAGAGCGGTACTCACGTTTGGGCTGCTTGGTGGCACCTGTGGGTACCAAACAGGCAGGTTAGACACCCCAGGGAGCTGCTGGCTCTTCCCCGAGCCGGTAGCAGCTGTTCAGACAGCAATTCCCCAAAACTGCTCCCCGTGGTCATGAGCACCCCTGGAGCCACCCACCCTGGTACAACTTCCCACCGCGCTGTCCCCTCTCTGCCCTGCTGGCCAGAGCTGGTGGCTGTAGCCTTGCTCAGAGACTGCAAGTGCAAATGTCTATGGTAACTACATGCAGCTCTGGGGTCTGGCTTGCGGTGGGGCTGCCCACACCCTCCCTTGGGACCCATCCGAAATCCTGCCAGCGCCTCACCGAGCCAGCTCCGCAGGCTGATGGTTTTCCACCTGTGATCGAAGTACGTCTGCATGACGAGCCATGTGGCCAGCAGCGTGAGGAGCAGCACCGCGTACCGGATCGTGACTGTGAGGGGTGGGAGAGGAACCAGGTGAGAGCAGCTGCAGCAGTGCGGGCTGGGGACTGGAGCATCCCTTTTGGCTTCTTGGGGACTTGGGCTGTGTGTCCCAAGGGTACCACGCACAAAGTGACAGCCAGCGCTTGTGTGGCATGGGACAGCATCTAATACTCCTTTGTTCATCCTCTAAAAGGATCTGATCTCTTAATTAATATCTTTAGAGCGTGTGGTGATGCTCAGATAGGCACTGCCCTTCTACTGGGAGGCACTGTTCATATTTCTCTCTGCATTAGAGTAAATCTGGTAATTAGCCAGAGAGCTATGTAAATCCAAATATTTCTTGTGTTCCCAGTGCTGGGAAGGCTGCTATCCCCCAATTAGTCACTAGCTACAGCCGAGCAGCTGCTAATACAAATGTGATTGGCATTTGGCTTTAAAGTGCAGCGCTCATTGGAGCAAAACGTTCCAGTCCTGCATGGAAAGAGAGTAGAAAAATATACTTATATGGTAGCTGAATGGCTCTTATGGAACCAGGACTGTCTCAATAGTCATTTCTTCCCAGCCACAGAGGGTTTCACTGGGAAATGACAACAGACTGAAATCTACACAAATCTCTTAAAAACCTGATGCTTATACAAAGGCCCTTTCCCGTGGCCCTGGCAGGGGAAGGTCAGTGTAGCAGGGCTTGGAAGGGGTCATGTAAATGAGAAGGAGCCATAAAGAACTGTAGAAAAAGGGACAGAGAAAAGTAAATCTCTGCTTCCCTCCTTACCTGCCACCCGCATGGTGGTGGGGAGAGAGCACGACCGAGGGGTGGCCGAGGGTCACGGGTCACGCTGAGGAAAAAGAAGGAAATACCATAAAGCCTACCTGTAACTCACCCAAACCAGGCAGACAGTAGATGAAAACATAATTTCTATGTTTGGGCATATTTGCAACAAGAGGTCACCAAAGATGTGTAAATTGCTATCAGGTACCTGTGCACAATCCCACCCTGATGCTGGAGTCCCAGCATTAGAGCAGGCTGCAGGGATTGAGCTTGCTTAAGTTTTAAGCCTCTGGACTCTTCCCTGTTGATTGCTTGTGGGCTCCTGTTTCGTGACATTTTCTCAGTAACGGATCATGCTTTTCTGTTCTGATAGTGATGAGCTCAAGGAGCACATTTTCAATCATGGCTTTGCTGTGTTTCCTTCTGAGATTATGCAAAGCAGGCTTCAAATATTGGGGGCTGCAAAATGTCATCTGAGGACAAGCTGCAATTTGGCCTTGCCCAGCCTGGGGAATGTGTGAGAACAAACTTGTGCTCCTTAAAACGAGAAAGGGAAGGAAGGCAGTGCCGTTGAGTTGGGCTGAGCAGCGCTGGGTTTGGGACACCTGCCTTAAAACCAGAAATGTTTCCTCTTGTCCAAATCCTGCAGTGTCTTTACCCACAGGAATGAGGAGTGGTTGTAATTTGGAATGTATACTATTTCCTACCCGAGCGAGTCTGCCCTGCTCCCTCCTGCTGCTGCCCCAATGGTAGCGATGGGCACCTGCCACCCCATGCACTGGGCTCCTGAGTGGGGCACCCACTCTTACCTTCAAAATTCAGAGATGCAGCCTGGTGAGTGTCCGTCCTGCAAACCACTCTGGTGTCCTAAGGCAAATTGTCACCAGTGAGACATGTACTCAGAGTTAAAGAGCCTGATGTTAACTAAAGCAGCCCTTTAGTGAGGCTTGGCATAGGAAATTTGTAAAAGAGCTATGCTGAGAGTTGCTTTTCCTGTTTGAAGGGCAAATAAGGAGAAATGGGTGACAGCAGGGCTGGGCTGAAAGCTGATTTCAGGCTGCTGCGTCATGAGGAAGAAGAGAGGAGCTTCACCTCCTGCCCAGCTTCGCTCCAGGCCCCCACACAGGACCTGAGTTCAGGGAAGGGTGTCCATGGCCACAGGATTGACCATGGCCATGGTGCAGCATCCTCCCTTGGCCCCTCACTTCTCTGCAGCAGTTCCCTCCAGAGAAAGGTGATGATGAGCAGGCATTTGCCTCTGTAGGAGGTGGCGTGGGGTCTGCAGCTTCTCCCATGCCTGGCTCCCCAGCCCAGTGCCTGGTCTGGTGCTGGGTGTGATGGGGCCAGAAGAGCAGCCCTTAAAATCCCCCTTGGCAAGTTGTATAGTCTTCAAAATGGGTATTGGTTTGCTTTTGAAGTTTGTTGACTTCTCCAAATGCCATGAGCAGAGCCTGGAGCTGGTGGGGATTTGGACCCGGGCCGTGGTTTGGGCACAGTGTGTGGAGCAAAACTCCCCTGGGTTTACAAAACATCCCCGTTTGGTCCCTGCTGCTGCAGGGGACACTGGCCTCACTGGGACCCATTGCACAGTGCTCTCCTTTGCCAAATTTGTTTTTATTCTATGTGCATATTGATTTAGTTGGAGAGAGAGAGAAATGGAAAACCAAACCGATAAACACTACTGCTTTGGTCATGCATTTGTTTGGACTATTTATCTTCACCTTAATCCCAGGTAAAATTTATTGGGTGCAGTCTCTAGGTGCTGGAATTCCTGGAACCTGATTGCATTACAAGTGATTACAAGAGGGTAGCCCAGTCCTGGAATCTCTATTATAATATCTTTTAATTGTTTGGATTTACTTTTTTCTCCCCCTAAGACTGTGCCAGAAAAACAAGGCGCCTGTACTTGGGCATCTGCCAGAGAGTGACTTGCAGGAGAGGAAGTAACTGTGGTGAGTGATAAACAGAGTTATTTGTCTAATAAACCTGAAACGTATTTGCTTAAAAAACATTCCAAGAGCAAAAAACTTGTTGGACAAATACTCTTTCGAGCTCTGTGGTGTTGTGAGAGGCTCCACCCTGAGCCCGCTCAGGACTGAAGTGCCGCTTGACTGCTGCCAAGAAAAAAAACCAGGCAGATCCCTGTCCTCGCAAGGAGGTTTTCCAGGATGCAGTGGGTGAATGTTCCTGTTTTAGTTCCTCATTTTGGTAAGGGGTGGGGATGTGGCTTAAAGAGAGTGGTTGCTAGATGTCTTCTCTGCCCAGACCCAGCAAGTTACCCCTCCAAAAGTCAGAGTTTTCCTGCAAAACTGAATGCAGAGGTGCAGAAGAGGGGCTGGTGTAGGGTGGGTGCGCATCCACGGTGTGTCGAAGACTGGTCCCACCACAGGAGAATGGAGAGTGCTACAAAGCCATTTTTAGTCTCGAAAGGAGTCAATCTGACTGAGCTTTGCTCAACAGGAGAGCACTCTTTGCCTGGGCGCTTATAAATTTCTAAGCTCATAAAAATGCTTGGCGAGCGGCTGCACCCGCCAAATGGCTGGGAAGAGTGTTTTATGGCGAAGCTGCCCCCAGTGCAAGTCAATAGTTAACTGGGTGAGGCCTTATCCTGTAACAGAAACCGAACAGGATGCAGGGGTGCGGGGCTGGGGCCAGCTGTGGTGGCCGGGCCCTGTCTGGGAGCGGGGCTGCAGCCGAGGTGGGGTGTGAGGCCTGGAGGTGCCAAGGTGGGACCTGAGGCCTGCAGGTGCTGCCGGCCTCAAGTGGTGAATCAAGAGCTGTGGCACTGGTGAGAGATGGAGGGGAGCAATCACATCCCCTCTGATGTAGGAATGGTGGCCGGCAGCTTGGCAGGCATACTTGTGCCATGGCACGCAGGTTGTACCACAGTGACCCGTGCCAAAAATCCATGGCAAAAGGAGGGACATAAGTGTTGGTGCTCAGGGCTGGCAGCAAAGCTGGCTGCTGGGAAGAGGCTTTTCTTGGGGGCTGAAGGCACAAGGTAAGTGAGGGTCAAATGTCTGTCCCTGCACTGGAAGCTGCAGCAGAGGGCTCTATTTTTAAATAATTGCACATATGGGAAGACCTGAAATACATTTTTGGCAGCTGGCAAAGCCCTGGGTGCCAGCAGCCCAAAGGGTCCTGGTTGGCATGGGGGAGGTATCCAGGCAGTCAGAGATGCACATGGGAATGTGGCATAGTGAACACCCTGCAAATTCATCCAAAGCCGTGATGGTTAAAGGGGTTTGACCTGGACCACACATCACACAGCTAATTCTACCACATAATGGGTGGAAGCACAGATTTAACCCTTGCCATTAACACAGGTAATTCATTAATTCTGCCTATGAAACTGGCACAGCTGCTCCCCCAGAAAGGATGCCAGTGGGGGGGAGGGTTCCCCTTCACCTCCATGCTATGATGAACAACAGCCAAAGCCCTCCCTGTGCAACCCTCTAACCTGCCAGCAAGTCAGAAGAAAAGTGCTGCAGAAAGGCATTATTTCAGTCATGCTCCACAAATCCCATTTCCCTGAGGCAGCTGGGGAGGGGGCAAGCCTATGTACATACCGCTCAGCGTCCCAGGCGTGCCGTCCCTCTCCGCAGGGATTTTGGGTGCCGGGGCATCCCGGGGAGCTGAGGCACCATGTGCTTGACTGTGTGGTGGTGCGGCTGCCCAACCTGTCCTGTTTCCGTGACTCACGGCACCTCCCCGAGCCTTATCTCGCCTCTTGGTGCAGGGCTGGGCACCTTGGTGTGCCACCCCACAGCGTTTGGGTGCGATGGGAAGCAGGTGTCCTGTGGGAGGGGAGAAAAAAGTCATTCCTGTGGCTGCGAGCTCATTTGTTAACAGTGGAGGTTTTTTTTTTTTTTTGCCACTTTGGGACTTGGTTTTTTTTGCC
>NW_010163160.1:78094-151966 GCF_000695765.1 Mesitornis unicolor | reverse complement strand
GAGGAAAACCTCTCCCAGGGTGGGTCCCAGCCTGACCCTCTGCACTTAACCAGCAGTGTGGATGGCAGAGGGGGCTGCAACGGGAGCGGGTGGGCACGAAGCCAGGACTGGTGTCCCCCCTGCGTGGGATAAATCTGGAATAGCCCAATCTGGAGGGTTTTCACACTGCACGTGTGTGGGCTCGCCCCTAGCGCTGCTTTGCTGCCTCTCGTTTGCGGAAGACCGGAGGTGCCTTTTTTGAATAAGCATTTATTTATCCAGCAGCAGTCCTGAACTCCAAAGGAGTCCTGAGTTAACTGTAGATACAGATCTAGGCCTTTTCCTTTTTAATCATTTATTGTTATTATTATGTTTCTGAAGGAAGAAATCACTCCTTGGAGACTCCAGCTCCGCAGTTAGCTCTAGAGGCCCTATACATTTTCCAAAGCCAAACCTCGTTTACCTGGCAGCGGAGAACAAAAGCATTCCCATTCCTTTTTCTGATTTCTTTTCCATTCCCATCACTTAGAAGAACTAAACGGCTTCTCCTGGAGCTTTTAAAGCAATTTTCATCCACGAGCCCTTGGAGGAGGCCTGGGGCTGGCAGTGGCAGTGCTGCCTTTGGGCCTGCAGCTTGTGGAGGGCCAGAGTGGAGCCCCTGTGGGATCAACACTGGGCTCTGAGGATTAAATTTAGTACCTGAGGGTGCTCTCTGCAGAAAACAGAGCTTTTCTTTGCCTCCCCTGGTGCTGGACAAGGGGTGCAGGATGTGGCCTGGGTGCAGGGGGAGCTAGGCTGTGTGCTGGAAGAAATCACAGCCTCTACACCGAAATCTTCCACACCAGGAGCAGAAAAGCAAACACAAGCCTGGGCTTTGCGCTGCGATAATTATTGCCCTCGGAAGGAAACTGTAGCTGTGGTGAGATTCTAGGCTTAACCAGCGCAGTCTAAATCAGAATCCTCCTCCCTCTCCAGGGAAATATCCTTCCTATTAGTTTGTTTAGCTGCTGGCAATAACTGGCTCGGCTCAATAATGAAGTACCCCAAGGCCCGGCTTTGCTCCGTCCCTCTGCTTCCCATCCGCGCAGGAGCCAGCCCACAGTGCGGGGCTTGTAGCACCCTGGGAGATGCTGGTTTCATGATGAATTTCTCCTTCAAGGGACCTGAGGCTCCCCAGGTCATCTCTGGAGATGGAGATGTTGCTGCTGTTTGTAGAGGAAATAAACCAGAAAAGCATCAGCAGGGCCGGGGGCTTCGTCATCTCAACGAAGAAACATTATGTGAACAGTTTTGGCTCTCTGCAACTGCACATTTCACCGTCTGGTCACCGGGATGTTTTCCTGAAAACACGGAGGAGGATGAGGAGCTGTGTGATTTTTCTCATGGGACGTGGCTGTGGCACAGCCCAAGCACTGGTGCTTGCATGGGGAGCCCTCGTGTCCTGTCCCTGTGCTCTCCGGTAGCCCAGTGTGGCACGCAGCAGGAAGGTGCTTTTAAATCACACATAACATTAGAGAGCACATCAGGTGCTGGGAGGAGGCCATCGGTTTGGTCTCGACTCAGCAAATAATTAACTTGTGTGGTGTGATGGAATTACAGCAGTCTCATCTGCAGGCTCCTTCTGGGAGGCTTCTGCACAGTGTGGAGAAAGAGAAATTAAGAAAAAACAATAAAATAGATGTGATATCAAAAAGCTGCCAGGCTGGGGAATGCATAATCTGTGGTGCAAAGTCACTACACTGCGATGAGCACCATGGTAGGGTCGGCAGGAGAGAGCTGGTGGGCGAGGAGCTGCCCTCCTTCTCTTCCTCCTCCTCCTCCCTCCTTGTGCCAGCCCTGGCAGCATAGGTCCCAAGTGCAACCTCAGTGGGTGGTGGGGAGCGTTTGGGTGCTGGTGGCTTCTGCTAAAAAATCCCAGAGGCTGCAGGTCTGTCCCTCTGAGGAGCTGTTTCCTATGAGAGCACAGGACTGGGGGGAGGTTCCCCCTGAGGATCCCTTGTCTGTGGGGCTCTGCAGTGCCTGCAGGGATGTATTGCTTTGCAAGGTGCTTGCTGGGCTAAATTAATCACAAATTCTGCTGCTTTTAGGAGAATTTTGGCTGCTGACGCTTTGCAAACTTTGTCCTGGGAAGTGCTGTGGCTGTGTGGTTCAGACTGCTTGTGCCAGGCTCAGTCACGTACCGCAGGTGTTAAATGCTGCACCTTTCAAAGGAAAGTCTTTTACTTCTCTGTTTATCCAGTGCTAACCACCACCTGTGTTCCCTTCATGCCATGTGTGAGAGGTTGTGCCCACAGCCTGCACCTCTCCTCCTGTGCCGCCAATAAACCATCCTGTGCCAGCACTCACCTCCTCTCTCCTGGTTTGGCACAGGTTAGGAACAGCATTTCCTTGACCAAAGAGTGACTCACACCAGCAAACTGACGCCCCATCCCATAGGTTTCACCTGCATCCTGGTGACTGAGCACAGCCCGAGCATCCGGGTGACGCTGGCGAGGTGCCCTTGTGCCGGCTGGGCCAGGAGAAGAAACGTGTAAGGACAAAAATAGGAAGGATGATACCACAATATTGGGTAAAAAAGGTGAAAAAGCAGTTTCCCGAGAGGAGAAGGGTGGCGTTTGGTGGGCAGGGGAGTTTGCTGTGCTGGCGTCTCTCACCCAGCAGCACAGTGGTGCTGGCTTTTGGGGGTGCTGTTGTGTAGCGCATCCACACAGCCCACTGCAGCAGGCTTTGCTGCTGGGAGAGAGAAAAATAAATAAGGGAAATCATAACCGCTTTTACTATTAAAAGATAAATTAGCTCGTGCAATGCTAAGCTCCCCGTCTTAGGGACCAGTGCAGCCAATCTGTTTTTATTGTTTTGCAGGACTCCTCTGCAACCGAATGATGACAAATACCAGGAATTAGCAGAGTGTAATTACTCTGTATTAGCTGAATTCACAGTATAGGCACAGATCATAAGCAGCCATTGATTATTCTTAATTTCACTTTTTTAGCATTCTGAATTGCAGCAATTATGCCCGTCCGAGGGAATTAGCTTCTCTTTCAACCCCTCAGGTCCCCAGCCACTGCCCTTCCTTTAAGATACTTTTTTTACCGCTGAAAAAGAGGACATATAACACAAATCCCTCCCTACTTCTAAAATAAAGTGCTCCCCCCAAATCCCTCCACCTCCACAGCCCAAAGGTTGCTCCTTTTGCTGCCAGCAGCCTCAAAGCACAGCTGGGTGCCTGGTGTGATCTGTAACGCCTGGGCTGCAGCTTTGCTTCACCCAGGTTTGTTGCAGAAGCAATGAAAAGCCCTGGCTCTTGGTGCGGGTGTTGCAGGGATGTCCCTGGGGCAGCACCAAAGCTCACCCTCCCTTGCCTGTTGGTGCCATGCAAGCAGCGTTTGTGTTTTAAGCATCATCTCTTTTTCAGAACATGGTAGCAGGCCAGGACATGATTTCCAAATCTTAATTTGCACCTCCAGTGAAGTTGTGCTGGGAGACCCTGTCTCCAACCAGGACCAACTGCACCTTCCCTAAACAAGAGCGGTGCGAGGGGCTGGTAGATCAGTATTTTATTGGTAGACCTCAGTATTTTATTGTTACAGAGCACAAACAGTATCAAAAAATGAAAGTAGATATAAATTATTAATATTTGCACGGGAAATTTCTAACCCTATTAGTATCATATCATTAAATTTGTTTCTTATGCACAGGCAGTGATTTCATTACAAAGCGTAGCGGAGCGTAATGCCAGCTCTGCAGCACTGATTCAGTCAATTAATGATAGGAGGGGAAAGATCCCGTGGTTTACTGGTGGGAGAGCCTTTGGGACTTTCATTTTGGTTTAACCCTTGTAAATGCCGAGGGGTGGGGGTGGCCATCACTGCTCACAGGATGCTGGGGGGCACCAGGCTGTGGGAGAGGAGGGGAGGGTGGGCGCACTGGCTCCCTGCCCCAGGCCCCGGTCTCCTGAGTTATTGCCAACACTTTGGTCAGACCCACGCAGCAATTCTGGCTTTTTTTAAAGTTATTTTGACATGATTTGCCCACCCTGGGATGTGGCAAGTGCAACGGGATGAGGGTCCGAGGAGCCTGTAGTCCAAGCACTTCCCGCTGCCGCCATCTGGAGTTATTTATTCCAGGCAGCAGCCACCGAGCAGCAGCAACAGCAGAAGTTTTTTATTGCGCCCATTCTTAGGACACTGAAGAAAGATTATGCATGCTTCCACCACACCAGCTTTTTATTAGATTGCAGACAGGGGTTAAACTGATCCTTGTCAGCACAAATACAATGCCCAGGGTGATGGGAGCAGCATAAATTGAGGACAAGAGGTGGCTGCTTTTACCACTGCTCTCAAGAATGCTCTGCTGTTTTACTGCATCGTTCGCTTTTTAATTGGGACATCTCCCTCTGGCCAGGGGATGTCTTTCCTTCTTTTGCCAATGAGGTGCAATAAACAAACAGGTTAAGACACAGACTCTGAGGGGAGGTGAAGTGCAGAGGGCAGATGACGGCTGCACCGAAACCCTTTGAATTCCCC
The DNA here is from genome assembly GCF_000695765.1 of Mesitornis unicolor. Lineage (NCBI taxonomy): Eukaryota > Metazoa > Chordata > Aves > Mesitornithiformes > Mesitornithidae > Mesitornis > Mesitornis unicolor. The sequence continues at coordinate 147,461 of NW_010163160.1, read as the reverse complement.
TTAGTGTGCCATGATGGCACTGATTTTGGTACAGCTGCCCCAAGTAGGGGACACAGGGGCGGTCCTGTCCTGGTGAGGGTCCACACAGGTGCTTCATCTATTCCTCACCTGTATTTTTCTCAGAGTATTCGCACATTAGCAGCAGGCAGTGGTCCTCATCAATGGGTCAGTGGGGTGAGTTTGTGGCCAGTTCTGATCTTCGAAGGAGCACATGGTAACCCTGTGAGCTGGGCTGGCCAGGTTTGCTTCTCAGTTACAACAGAGCAGGACCATGGGGATGCATCATCTGACTGCTCCAAAACTGTCTGCTGTTTGCTGAAACTAGGCAGAGTGTGCCGTTATGGGCTGCCTCATGTGGGAAACAGCAACAGGAAACAAACTGCAGTAGAAAATATTGTCGTTATGGACAGACGTATCTTTTCTGATTTAGTGGATGAGCAAAACCCTCAGTGCTGACCCATCGTCCTTGCAGGGACTTCTCTTTGGGGGCGAGCGCTGCAGCCTCCTGAGTTTTGGGTAAGCCGCCCGTGCTGGTTTGAGCTCTCTCCCTTGCTGTCAAGGTTGGGTGGGGGATACAGTTTCCAGTACACCATTACATCTGACACACGGCCACCCAATCTGGGGCTGCAGGGCAGCTGGGGCGTAAGTGAGGCACTCATCCAGCTCTCCTGTTATTTTTATTTGCCTGCATTAGTAGCTGATTAATTAGATCTCTTCCACCCCCACCCCCTCAAGCTCCCTGTGTGAGGAAATCCTGCCCTTGTGCTGTGGATGGACCTCCCTGATCCAGTAAACCACTACAGCGCAGAGAAAACATCTCTTTAAAAAGTGCCGTAGAATTTAAAACTCTCCACTGAGAACAAAGCCAGTGGGGCTTTTTTTTGCATCTCCTGTCTTTATTGTATTCTGTAACATTTGTAAAGTAGATCACTTCTATCGAGAGAGAGCCTGTCTTTTTTCCCAAGCTGTATTTCCTAGACTTCTCAGAGAACATTGCTGCCCACAGAGGAAATAAAAGATAGAAATATGATGCTCTCTGACATTTGAACAAGCTACTGAGAATCTGAATTAAAAGGAACAAACTCAGAAAGTATCATTTATACAGCAATCAACTTGCAAAAGTCACCATCTGCTAGGAGCTACCACCCGGTGTAACGGCGCCTTTATCGCTAGACAGAGAACAGGAAATCACTCGGGGAACCCTCCCGCGCCTGCTGGGTTGTCCTTGGTGGCGCACACAGTGCGCGGCGGTGGCCGGCCGGGCTGCGGGGGGCCTATTGGAGCTCTCCTTTTGCTCCAGATCCACAGAATATCGATCTGAATACAGGTGCCATTAGGAGGAATGATTCGGCGTTGTTAAAGTCAGAGCGTGGTGTCAGCTTTTTGAAAAGTCTAAAGGGCAGAAGAAATGACCAGAGCTGGAACAAGGGACCTGGCTTGGGCTTATGTATAGAAACCTGATTTTTCTTGCTTGCTGCTAGAATCCTTGCTGCCCCTCTTCCCCCCGGTGACATTTCCTGGCCTCTCAGAGACCTTTCTGGTTTTGACTTGCCTATTTTATCGTAAATGATCATAACGTTATCAAATTCTTTGTTCTGTGCAACTTGACTAGCACTCACCTTGCAATTTTCTGCCTCCTTGTGGTCTTTCACCGCTCGTGTTCTCCTGGAAAGGTGGTGAACTTTTTGATACAAAAAGTTCTCATCAAGTTTATGTCTTCAACCAAGCCCACTCTGTGTTCAGGTGATGCTCAGTGTAATTTCCTGCTCTCTGCTGCTCCTGCCAAGTGTTGCTCTCTCTTGGTGATTGTGGTGGTTTCCCTCCTACCTCCCCATGCACAACACTCAGCTGAAGCAATACGACGCGTGCACCATTTTGAGTCTTCGGTTTCTTTGGGTGAACTGGGAACTGTGCTACAATCAAGAGGCTGAAAAACCACGGAAACACTTCTGCCAGTTATTTCTGCATTGCACACCTTGAATTTTAGACAACAGCACTGCAATGATTCTTTTCCCCACCGTGTTTCTTGTTGTTGTGCAGCATTTATGGTGTTGGTAGAGTCTGCTTGGGTCAGAAGCAGGGCTGGGCCTGAGATGAGAATGATGAATGTGATAGGAGGAGCAAACTGGTACCCAGTGGTTTGAAATTAATAAAGGCAAAAAAAGAAGGGTGCCCAGAGAGGTTGTGGAGTCTCCTTCTCTGCAGACATTCAAAACCCGCCTGGATGCCTTCCTGTGTAACCTCATCTGGGTGTTCCTGCTCCGGCAGGGGGATTGGACTGGATGAGCTTTGGAGGTCCCTTCCAATCCCTAACGGTCTGGGATTCTGTGATTCTGTGAAGGGTGTACTTGCAGCGAACACCAGTGAATTGCCTTGTGCCCATCCCATCACAAAGCCCCATTGCTGTCAGTGCTGCCATCGCGTTTTGAGCTGATGCACTGACAGACCATGGAAGGCAATCATATTTGTATCCCCTTTTTGGACATTTAAGCCTCTTATCCCAACCCTTACAGTGTCCACATCTGGGACAGCAGAAAGTCTCTGGTGCTGTGGTGCTTGGTGCCTGGTGGGGAGCAGCAGCTTCCGCATCACCCTCAGCTCCCCATCCCTGCCTGCGCTGGGCTTGGGAAATGAAGGGCCCGCAGTCCTTGCCGACTTGCTTTAAGCATTTTAATTGCATTTAATCACAATGGTCTAATTAAAGTTTGGAGGCTTTAATTTGTAGGCAATTAATAGATAAATTAGTCAAATTAATTGTGGTTTGTAGCATACAGACTTACCCTTGGTTTGACAGAAGGACAGCCAACAAATGCTCTGATGACAAATATGTCCTGTGGGTCTGGCAGCTTGATGGCCGGTGTTGCAAGATGTGGGTCTGTGAGTGTCTCCTACTGGCTTTCTATCATCATCATCATCATCATCAATCATTTATTGCAAAATTAAATAGCTCTTTAAAAGCTGAATGGGAATCTGATGGGAAGCACATAACCAACTTGCACAGGGGCAATTGCCAAGTGCCAAAATGGTCTGTCCAAGGTAAGCTGTACATTTTTAAGCCTCTTTTAAATAGAGGATAAACCTCAGGAAATTTCAGAAAGCAAAGGGGCTTTCGCAGGGTGACACTGCCTTGAAGGACACCAAATAACATCTCTATTTTCCCCTGTAAATCAGCTGCCTTGGGAACCCACGTTACCATTTCACTGGTGACCTGCTTTGGATTTATCACCAGGAAAAATCGACATGCACTGAATTGTCTATAATCCTTCCTCAGATGAAGGGGGCTGAATGAGCCGGGATTTTGTTTCTTTGTTGAGATGAAATGTAATTACTTTATGGGGTTTGCATGGTGTGTTAAACTCTGTCAGTATTAAAGCGTGATACAGGTTATAGAACTGTGCCGGTTGCTGGAGATTTATGGAATAAAAGGTATAATTTCACACTTCACTGCATTTTGTTTTGAAGTTGGATGTTGATGTGCTTTTCAGTTGTTTAGATGTGTTTATTTAGCCTTTACTCTTGGTTAAGACAAGTACACCGAGGGGTTTGATGAGTGAGAGGCTGGAGCTGCCTTCCTCGCTTTCCAAAGGTGCCCGAGAGAGCGTGAAGCCCCGTGCCTGAGCCCCAGCCCTGCCTCCCTTGCACTGAAAACACCTCAACACTTTAAACGTTATGGTCTCAGAGGATGAAAAGTCTTTCTTCTGCCTGCTGTATTTCAGTAGTTTACATTTCCCAGCAGGTTTGCTGTACGCCAGAGGATGTTCATCAGAGATGCAGTTCAAAGCCACCACAGCAGCAGTTTGGTCCCGGAGGGAACGGCTGATGCTGCTAAAGGAAATGGTAAAATTTGCAAAGGTGCAAATTCCTCCAGAGGTTTTCAGGCCAAGCACAAGGGGCACTTGTGTAACACACGTTAAAGAAATGCCCTCAGGACTGAGGCAGTGCAAGGTGCTGTTCTCCCATCGATGAGTGGCACTTTTAGAGCATCCAAAAGCTCGCTGCTGGGTTCTCCTTACAGCTGCTCCCCTGTGTTTGGCTCTAAAGAACTGGTGCCAGCACTAATGGCTCTCCTTAATGAGTGAACACACGCGCACACACGATGTGTATCTGCGCCACGCAGGTTGCAAACTGCCTGCACTTCCGTCTGCATTTCTTTGAAAACGGCGTGGCTTTAATATCCATTAACTTCTATGTAGGGCAGCACCGCGACCAGTTCATTTTTAGGAATGGTTCCATGTGCCATCTGGTACTGCTGGCTAACTGCCTGAAGAACTCTATAAAGACATTTTATTCAGGCAGCTCCACAAGAAAAATTTGCCTTTCCCCCCTCCCCCATTTTCTTCCCACCTCTGACAGCCACCGAGCACCCATCTGGAAGCTGCATGGAGAATGGTGCAGCTCCTGAGGCAAAATGTCCCCATCGGTGAGAGCCAAGGCCTTCAGGCTGCCAGGGGTCCCTCACCGCAGCTCCGACATCGTCAGGAGGGTAAAGTGCTAATCCGAACTAAAGACACTCGTATTTCTTCAGCTGATGCAATCCAGCCCCTTACGCTGCATGTGCTGGGCTGAGCTGCTGTTCTTACCTCAACAACGCTTTCCCAAATAACGCAATGTCTAAGACGCTGTCAGTGCGTAACTGATGTCCCAGCACATCAATGCTGTGTGTTCTGCACGGGTGCACCGACACGCAGCTCACCAGGGTCAGACCAAACCAGTGCCCTGGGGCTCAGCTGTGTCTTTGTCCTTTGAGTGACCCAGGTCTGGCTTTAAACCACTCTTCAGGAGGAGCGCCTGCTATTTCAAGAAGTACTCTGCTTTTGGACGGGGTTCACTAGCACAAGCCCACATCCAAGCTGGGGAGCTTCCAGCAACCCTCAGCCGTAAAGCTCGAACGCGAGGAGGCCGTTCCTGGAAGAGCTGTCTCACGGTGGAGGAGAGTTACAGGAAAGGGCCGCCCTGTTCCTGGCTGTGTCCACAGGGGGACAGCAGGTTTAGGCGACAGCGAGCAGCAAAAGCCTTGAATATTTCTTTGTGGGGTTTTCTGTGGCTGTCAGCGCTGTCAGACACCAACACCTCCTCTCCGGTGCTGCGTATGCGGCTGGGCAGCTCCCCCAGAGCATCCCAGGGCTCTCCTGTACCTACCTGTGTAACTACTTACGCTGATCTATAGATACTCTCTCCTGGCAGTAACTGCTGGGTCTGCCTCAGAAAAGACATCCCTGAGCAAATCCAGTGCTGAGTTAAGCTGAACTGAAGCTGCTTTAAACTAAGGGGAAGGGCTTCTGCAAAATGGGCACTGTAGCCACGGGTGAGCACTGTGGCTCCATACTCTCTCATTAGTGTGTTTGGTGCCTCATTAGAGGTGATAAACAACTATTATTAATATAATTTTCATTTTTTCCCACTAATTCCCTGAACTCATCAGCCTTTTCTGGTAATGGGATTCTTCCCTTGTGCCCTGTTTCATCTGGTTTAATGTTACTTCATGGGGTTTGTTATCTCTTAGAAGACCTTAAACTTGGAAGACATTGCAGCGCACCAGAAAAAGGTGGGGTAGAGCTCTCTGGGGCATACACATGTGGTATATGTGGGGTATACCCCATATATACATGGGGTATATACATACATGTATATACACACAGCCCACTGGTGTACTTCTGCCACAGGGATCCCTCCAGGCCGACCCACACGTGATGTGCTGATGCTGCACTTCACAGCAGCATCTTGATTTTAACTATTTAATGAGGGCTCACAACTGGGTTTTGAGAGAGCCTGCGCCTATAATTATTTTCTTCACGAAGTAATTTTGGTTTCATGGGTAAACACCAATCTCAGCAATTTCCATTTTTAATATACAATTTCATTTAGGACCACACGTTCTCTGCTTGCTAAATAGGTATTTATTGCCACCAAGCCTGCCTGACACCCTTCCTCACCACGTAGTTTTCCCTCTCTATGTAATCATCGTTTGGAGGAAAAAAAAGTTACACCACGTGCCTGAGGGGAGCCTGAGCACTTTAACAAGGTTTAATTACAACATTAGCAACGTGGGTGAGGCATCCAAGTAAACAAGCCATAAATCAGCCCATAAAATGAGCAAAATAACCCCCTTCCACCCACACTGACTGCAGACTGTGCTGAACATGCTTATTTGGGACACCCAGGGCGTCTGCAGGCCATGGGTACAGCCACAAATGTCCCCAAGGGCTGGGTGTCAACTTCCCTCTCCCCAGAACCCGACCTTGCTGCTCACGGGGATGGGGGTTCTTCTGCTCCCATGTCCCACACAAGGCTGAAGCTTTTCCCCCGAGCTCATGGGGTGCTGGTAGGGCCAAGGGGGTTCTGTCTGCTCCCCTGCAGGCTGCTCCATTCCTCAAGGCGCTGCAAACAGCACGGCCCTGCCGGCTCGGCTGTCCTGTGGAAGTGGTGGCGGTCTGCACCTCACAGATTGGTTTTGCAAGAGGAGCTTTGGGGGTTTCCATGGCGCTGTGGTAGCAGGTGGTGCCCTGCCCACAGGAGGGAACTGGCATCAGATGCTCATCCAGAACCACCGCGGTCAATACGCCGTGAATTAAGAAGGATTTATGTGATAGTCCATGAGAGCTGCTGAAGAGTTCTTCAAGTGTGCTCAGTAATCCAGTTACAGAAATATGCCAATACGTGTGCTTGATAAAAGGCTGGAACTGCTTTAAAACATGGTTATGGGCTATTGCACAGAGAGACACTAACCTAACAATTCCCAGGCACTGAATGGGCTTGACTTTGTCGTGTGTTACTTTATCATGTGTTACTTTATCATGTGTTACACTTTATCATGTGTTGCTTTATCATGTGTTACACTTTATCATGTGTTACTTTATCATGTGTTACACTTTATCATGTGTTACTTATACAAGACATAAAAAACAGTTGTCAAAGATGTGGAAGACATATCCAAAGCCAACAGCCCAGCCATTCATTCTGAACGGTAACACGTAAATGCAGGGGAAGGGAAACATCAGTGCTGCAAATGGAAAAGGACCGTTCAGCAAACTAGACTCTTCATTGGAAAAAAAATAACAATTATCCATCAGCTTTAACATAGCCTCCAAATTAATAGGTGTTTTCCTAGCATCGCAATGTTGCACATTTTGCAGAGAAAAGAAATCTATCACTAAGTGCATTTGTATCTCATACTTTTTTTGTTCATGATTGGGTCAAAATAAAACCTTGTTACAGATAGAAACAAAGATGCCTTAGAAGAATAAAAGGTTATAATTCAGTCAAGGTTTCCTGATGGCTCTGCATACCCACTGCAATGGAAGGAGGCCTTGAGATTTAATTAGTGCCTGAAGATTTTGTGCAAAATTCTTCATCGTTAAGGGGCCTTGCCCGTTCGTATTTATGTGGTTTATAAAGTGTCACAGAGTTGTACATTTTAATCTGATGGTGCTGAGTTCACAGCTGAGAGGACTGTAGAGCTGGAGGTATCAGTGGACACGCAAGGAAAAGCGAATTCATGAATTAGCACCATTCCCTCCTTTGAGTGGGCTGCAGGAACCTGCAAATGCCTGTGGCTGAGGCTTTTGGGCTGTGGGTGCCCTGGGGTGTACATGGATGGAGTCTGGGCCAGCAGAGCCCGAGGAGGGACATGGCGTGTCCCAGGATCTGGGGCTGGGGAGCAGCTCCCCTGGGCCGCCAGCCTTGCTGGGGCTGAGCACAGCTTCCCTGCCACCAGCAATGGCAGCGCTGCCACGGCTCAGCACCGCCAGGACTGTGCCTGGGGTTCAGTGTCACAACTCCAGCTATAAATCTGACTATAAACTTCTCTTTCCCATTTACACAATGCATCATTGACTTGGAACAGTGGCACGGTGTTTCCACGACTACGTTCAATGTGATCAGTGCACAAAGTCGTACCAAGCCCCGTGTTTCAATGGGAGGAAGGTATAAATATCTCCTGTCTGCGTGGCGTAGCTCGCAGGTGGCTCTGGAGGAGAAGTCGCAGCAGTAGACAGAGTGATGGATCGGTGTGAGCCGACACGCTCCTCTCGGGTGCCTCAGCACCTGGCGTGCGTTGGCTTTGCTCACGAGCTGGAAGTTAACAGAAGACGTCAGTAAAAGATGTGTCCTTTGAGCCCCTCACAGACCGATCAGGCATTTCCCTCTATTGGCACGTGAGGATTTACAGATCGCATTAAATAAGGCGTAATGCACTGCAAGAGATCAGGGCGCTGGGGGAACCCTTCATGGGGTAACCTTTCACGGGTGCCCAGGCTCTCACACAGCCCCTGTCCACCCCTGTTTTCCCTGCGCAGCCCCAGCAGCACGGTGTGCTGGGGGTTACAGCCCCGGGCAGGGATGTGGGTGCACGCAGATGGCAGTACTGTGTTTTACCACGTTTAACCCTTCATTGCTTTTCCTGAGGAAGAACCTGCCCTCTCGGTTCACCCTGTGTGAACGTCATCGCTGTCCCAGAGGACGTGGGGATGTGTCTGGGTAAAGATCCTTGGGCCACAAGTGGCTGCAGTGGTGCTCAGGCTGTGGGCTTCACCAGGACTGTGGATGTGCACAAACCGTGGAGGCTCTAAATGAGGAAACCCAAAAACTGGATCATCTTCTGGTCTTCTTGTGAACATCACACAGCTTGCCCAGGTGTTAGTGCTACTTTGGAATTGGCTGTTTCCGAAAGCTACTCCCTTTTTGTTTTTCTTTCTTGGGAAAACAGCAGCTATTTTAATTTGGGCTTCACACAGATTCATGCCACACAGGTGTCCGCCAGACCTTCCAGCCAGGATCCGTCTTACCAAGATTGGGATGGCAAAACATGGGCCACTCAGCCATGTGTTCAGCACAACAAACCTACAGACACGATGGGATTCCTCCTCAGAGGCCCCTCTCAAGCTCCAGTGAGAAAACAGCAGCCAAATGCAAAGGAAACTCTTGCACGGGACGTTTCCTGAGCTTTATGAATTCATTAGAAAATTACTCAGCACAATATTAAATGCATCCAGAGCTCTGATATTTTGCACATCAGGTGGTAAAACAGTAGCTGTGAATAGATTGCCTGTACGAACATTTTTGCCTTGAGCGCTGCAGTAGCAGATGGCCTAATAAATATGCAGTGCTCCAAAACGACGTCTGTAATTTCCGTGACCTGAGGTTTTTTGGTCTCCCACACAGATAAAATGCGCAATCATCCAATAATAAACTTTTTAATAGATAAAAACCCTATGCAGTGTATGTAAACATTGTTTGAAGTACTCTAGCAGTGCTGTTATAGTAACAGTAGTACTAGGAGCCCAGCTGGGTTTCTTTATGAAAGGCATTTTACCGTGGCTGTACCTGGTCAGTGCGGAGCACCGCTATGGGCATAGCTTGTGCCTTTTCTCTGCTAGCGACTGGAGAGGGCATCTGCGAGATGAACACACAGCGCCAGGCCCCAGGAGCACTCCACCACACTGCAAAAGTAAACCTGCTTTTTATTTAATGGCTCTTGATAGCGTTTTTCCTCTGTCGTTTTGCAACCGCTAACTTTTAAACCCCTCTGCTCTTCAGAGCTCCTGGCAAGAGAACGTGGTACTGAAGAAAGAAGCCTGGGATCTGCTGAAGAGCCCACACCTGCAGGGGTGGATCAGCAAACACTCTGGCTTCAGCCAGATGCAGAGATGCTGGGCCATTGCGGCCAATGGTCAGAGCTAATGCCAGCTGCTCAGGTGTCGATGTCTCCTTTCCTCTTCCAGTGATGAGGGCACTCGTCTGCAGAGGTTTAAGGGCACTGGCACAGGCGCTGCATGAGCGGAGGGATGTGTCTGGACCACATTTTGACAACAGGAGAAAACCAACCTTTATCACAAGGACCATTTTGGTGCCCTTAGAGCAAAAAAGAGGTGGAACTGCTGGGTAGCTGTGCTCAGCTGGGGCACCTGGTGTTTGCACTGGTCTTGAACTCACCTCCAGTAATGTCCCTCAGCTCCCCACCATCCCCTGCCCCAGTTGACTCTCATCTGCCACGCAGACTGGTTGGCACACACTTGGAAAGGGATTAAAAGCATCACAAGTTTGTTGAATCACCACTGATTTACCACAGGAACCTTCTTAATAATTCTCCCGGTGTAGTTTAATGTCCACAGATTATTTTTCCTCCTGAAAAGTGTCAAGCCTGGAAACAACTGCTTTTAGAGTGGTACAGTAAGAGCAAAACCCTGCTCAGATGTCTGCATCGTGGGCCGCTGCATGTGACCCCCGGGAGCTCAGGGCTGTTTCTGGGGTTTCATCCATCCGTTTGCGCTGGTTATAACGCCTGCAGCAGGATCCCAAAACATCACAGCCAGAACAGCCCGTGCAACTGCTAACAAGCAAGTTAAACACCAAGCAAGAAAAAAATGACAAGTACTGTTGTTACGCTTACGCGCTCCCATGGGCATCGTGAAGCCAAGCTTTCAGTTTATCAGGGAACTGAATTTAAATAGTTTTTTTCAAGGTGCCAAAAAAGGTGGCAGATAAGGATGCCAAGTTACCATAGTAACCATGAGGAAAGTGGTGATTATCAGCAATACCACATAGAAAAGACAGACTGGATTGTCTTTTTATTTTACATATAGCGCATTGCTTAAAAAAATAAGCCATTTTCTAAAATAAAGAAATGGAAAAAATAACTTAAATATGAAATGCATTATGCAAAATTATTTTCAAGGATTTTTCAGCTTGTGCAACCTTGCCATTTGACCCAAATTCTAGAGGACGTGCCCCTAAACAGAATGTTTTATGGCAGTAGGTGAATAATAAAGCATGACTTTTCATGTTTTCTTACCTAGGAACCATGGCAGCAGAGGGGAAAAAGTCAGTATTGATGTCCTGCTGTAAGCCCCTTAGGACAGCGAGTGTCCTGTCTCTGGTGCAATGAGGCTCACATGTACGGACAGCGCTTGGGTCCAAGTGACAGCTCTGCAGGATCAGAGGTCACAGAGTCCTGCAGCTGCTCGGAGGAGTCCGTGCTGGTGCTCACGGGGACCAGGTTGTCTTGACCTGCAGCTCAATGCTGCTGCAGTCCACGGAGACCTGAAGACCTGAGACCTGGTCATTTGGTTGGGCTCTGGAGAAAACCTCGGTGGATGGACCCAAGGCAAAAAGAATGAGAGAAATGGGGAGAACCACTCCAGTGACACAGAAACACTGCTCTGGGCTGCAGCTAAAAGGTGCTTTGAAGATTTCTGCTTCCTCCTGAACTAGCTGAAAGAAGGTTTGATTTTAGCAACTGGGAACAAAGCAGAGATGTCTGTCACTCCTCACATGTGCAAGGAACACAGAAAGGCCTGAGAGACCGATGGATTGACTTGTGATGTGCTGACTCCAGCAGCTCTACCAAGCTAACTCCAACTCCTCTATTTTCAGTGCACATCTAGGAAACATTAAAGAAGCCTTACTAAAATTTACTGCACTTCAAAATCTTTCCTCTCAAAAATCGTAACCGATGCTGGGTTTGTAGAAATAAATCCCTGCAGACAGTTTCATTAACCTGAAACTCCATGCCCAGACACAGGTCTGCTGGAAAGCACGCTCTAGTGAAACTGCGTGATTCTCACGGGCTAAAACACTGCACATGACTGCTAGGAGCAAATCTCTGTGTTCTTCATCACTTGCCACAAATGCTGGCTTTGACAAATTGGCTGAAGAAAAAGCATGCTGCGTGCCAGCAGCGCTTTAGTTCTAGGTTCACAGGATGATGATTAAGAAAAACACTGAGCAAAACTCACAGTGCTTACAGCTAAAGGCTTTCGCGCCGCTCAGCTCGCAGGTGTTGCTCACAGCACTGTGGCAATCAATCCCCACGCATGGTGAAGACATAAAGCTGCTAACCAGAACACAGAGGGCAAGGATCCCAAACTTCTGATTGTGAAAAGCAGGACTTACCTCTAAAATACTGCTGTGCTAATGACAGGAAAACAGGGTGTATCTGGACTTGCCTATGAGCCTGTCTGGAACAACACTCACCCTGAACCCAGTGTCTCTACCTGCCTGCTTCCTTATCCTGTGAGCGGTGGGGATAAGAGCATGGAGTCTCCAAGGACTCCCTTTTGTCCAAGTTTTGGGTGTCCATTGGTACACTTTTTTATGCAGCGCATTTGTGATTGCCTGCTGTGGAGCCAGGACAAGCCTCTCTACCCAGGTCCTGGCAGACAAGTCGCTGCACCTTCGCAGACCTCTGGCTCCTGAACAGCACCCACCAGCCTGCAGTCAGCTGTGGGTTTTTTCCCAAAGACAGTGGCTATCTTGGTAGCATCGGTGACCCAGTCTGGATTCGCAGTGGTGCCTCAGGACATCCAACCACTCCTGTGAGACGTGGGGCTAGGAAAGGAAAATGAACAATAAATTGTAAAGAGCCCTTGCCACGGATACAGGGACCACAGTTCTGATCACTAAATGATGCTAGAAAGTAAGTGGTTAGATATGCACCAGCATGTACAAGCTAGGATCTGATTTTTGAAGGTCAAAATTATGATTTCATTGAACGTTTAAACTGATTATGGCATTAGCAGGAACAGGTACAAATCTTTCTGGGAGGAACAGGCTAAAGCATGGTAAGTAAATTATCTCAACACAGTATCTGTCTTCCTGTAGATTTCAGTGCTACTCTTACTTGAATCAATTTGTGATGATATGTTTGTACCTGCCGCAGAAGCCAAATACACAAGCTGATCTTATGCCAAGCCACTATTAACAAGTGCATTTTCAATTGATTCTAGGATATTCATTAACTGGGATCCATAATTACAAATAATTTACAGACATATCATTTTAAATCACTTGCCAGTGAGCTTACTAAGCTCACTTTATGACATTCAAATACATTATTCTTAAAAATGCACTGCACAATCAGCTTGCAAATAATTACAGTGGAACAGCACTGGATATAATAAAGCAGAAACTTAGAACAAGACTCACCAGAAATGCCTATAGATCACTTTTCCCATGGGATCTTGAGCTGTCTCCAGAAAGCCATTATGTACCAAGATTGTGGACTCCAAAGCTGCTCCACTCCATTACAACACAGCTCCTTGGACTTCTTGTGTCATGGGCAGCCCCTCACCTTTTCTGCAATGCCAGGCAGCTGATTTTTTAAATGTTTTATTTACTGTTTGAGTAAGCGTCCTGTGGGCTGGGGGCGCATGAGCGGCGAGCAGAACTGTCCCCTTGCTCTGGGACTGGAAATGCCGGGCACTGCTTGGAGCTGAGAAGCAGCCATGGCAATGTAGAAACACCAGGATCAGGGCAACTGGTTTGTGGAGCAGACAGAGCTTGACATGCCTCCATGCACAGGATTGTATTTGGTTCATACAATGATTTCATTTTCACAGGCTATGTATGGCCTGGTTTATGTCTATAGTCTTTTTCCATGGTCAATAGGGATATTTTATGTATCATGGAATAAAAAAATTGCAGTGATGCCGGCAATTTAAATCTCTTAAATTGGAACTTTAGGACCCTCACTGAAAACGGCACTGAAACCCAATACAGATGGGTTACATAAATTACATTCTTTTATTGCAACACGTAACAGAAAAACTAATACAAACATGTAAGACCTGGACTCAGAGCACAGCTTCCCATCTGAAGCACTGACACACACCTTGCCTTACTTGAAACAAGGCTCCAACTTGGGAGCTGAAGCAATCGCTCTTCCTGCTCTTCAGTCCTATGTTAAACTACATCAGTAAAGCAGGCAGTAGCTGGTACTCTCAAAGCCTCCTGTATTTACTCTGTTGTGGTCTAGTTTACAAACTGCCCGTGCACACACCTTTAATTCCATTGCACTGTACACACTGTACCACCCCGCAGCTTCAACATCATCCCATTACTGTAATATGCAACAGCAGAGAGTTTCTTGAAGGTGAAGAAAATACTGCTTTCTCTGGTGACTAAAGGGAGAGAGTGAGCTTATGAAATAGAGACCCTTGAACAACAACACACTGCACACCTCAGTGTACAAAGAATAAGATAGCTCAGAACCAATTAAATATATACAGTAAGCAAGTAATGAAAAAAAAATTGAGTAAAACCGTAATTTACAGATGAACACTACAAACCCTCTCGATTCAACCTCATTTATTTCAATATAGAACCTTTGAAAACTGGAAATAAATTAGACTAACAAATGAATGTCTTAATCACAAGCAACTTTTATGTGATTTTCCACTGCACTACAACTTAATACACAACTGTAAAAATAAGACACTATTTACAAAATATATTAATTTGCAACGCCATTAGTTAATTCAAGTTTTAAGTTACATGATAAATTGTACAGCTCAGTCACACTTTACAAACAGTTAAAAGACAAACCCACTCTGAACACAAACCAATATCCTCTCATGGTCCAACTACGCCAGTTCATAGTACTTCCCAGAATCTGGATCAAAGTAACAGTTCAGACATGGATCATACAAAAGAGTCAAAACCTCGTCATCTTCTTCAGCATTGAGGTCATCTTCACCTGGGATAAGAGTGAAAAGTAAGAGAAAATCATTCTTTTTCACTTAGATAATTACATGGAAACACCTTTCTGTGAGATGCGACAGTTTTTCTTTAAAGTGTGTAAACACTCGACTCTGAATTGTTACCTTCAAGGTAACAGCAATTCACATTTTTATTGTATTTCTGAAGATTTGTATTTAATTGAGGTGAAGTGAGGTCAGCCAGAGTTTGCTTAACAACTGCACTTTGCAAAGTCCAATGGAGCAGTTCACCAGAAGCACCTTTACTGACAGTGGATCAAAGTCTTACTAAGTGATATTATTCCTTAAACAATAATGTTTTACCATGAACAAAGACAGCCAGAGTGTACTTAAGGCCTGTAAGAATGAAAGAATTTGAATGTCTGGTGTCCAATATGTCTCCTTAATGTCCAGTGTAGGTAAATCTGTACAAAAGAGCTTTCAACACCAGAGAGGAAATATTCTTTCAGACAATAAAAATTTTAAATCTAGGTTGCCTAAAGTTATGTAAAAAAATAAAGTGAAATGCAAGAATGTTTTCAGGTAACAGAAACGAATCTCAAGTCTAAAATACACTTATAAACCACACAGATTTTTGTTACAGATGCTTTATATATTATAGCTCCTTTACTAAACCTGTCTATCCTTCATATAAGCTAAATCTAAGCTGTATGATCTGTATCTTTTTGATAGGAAATATTTCACAGTTGAACACAATCTGTATCTGAATTTTCATCATAAATGTTCACCTCGTTCTCAGGCTGCTAATACACACTGATTGCTTTGTATGCCCCAACACTTCATAAGAAGTGATGGCCTGTTATGCTAACAGCAGCAGTTTCCTAGTGCTCAGAATCTATTTCCAGCCAGGATCACACAACAATATATAGGTTACATTATCTAGAGACCAGAAAGTAGGTTGGTGCATTTAATGCACACAGAGGAAGTGTGCACTTTATCGTTTGGGGAGAGATTTCATTTTTGTTTCCTCAGCAGCATTAACAAACGCCATCAGAAAGAAACTGTCTCTTACTGGAACCAAGGTAAAAAGGCAAAGCAAAATTGCTGCCCTCCCTGCTGTGGGCACTTCATTGGGTGGGCCTGGTGAGCTGAATGGGGTTAACTGAGATATTTGGTCTGGATAGTTTCTGGGAAAAAATTATGCAGTGCAGAAAGAAGGAACACAACTGAACATTTTTCTGCACTTCAGATCATAGGAAACAGGCAAATGGTATTCATGCCTCATTCCCTTGCATAGCCTCCCATTTTCACCTGAAACCATGTTGTTCTTTTCACTGAAATCTTCCTTTTATTATTTTGCTTTTCCCTGCCTTTCCTCCATCTCTTCAAGATGATTCACTTTTCTTCTCTAAGGTTAAATCTCCCTCGCTCTCTGCCTCAGAAATGGCCTCTCAACACACTCTCTGGTTTGATTTAGGAATACAAAATTCTTCAGACTCATCAGGTGTGTTTGCCTTGAATTCACACCAAATCAGAACTAGACTGCATCCAGGCCTAGCTGGATTATACCTTTACAGCAATAATTCCCTGGATGTATTTTCGTGATTTAAAGTTATGCCTCTTTTTTTAAGCATCTCACAATACCCCCAAACGCATTTTAGGACATTTCTAGATGTTGCAACAGATTGCCAATGGCCACAGGGAATACTCAGTCTTGAACAGATTAAAGAAGAAAACATATGAAAGCCTCAATTCTGTGCTTCTACTTCCTATAAGGAAGTACCAATTAAATTAACTGACATTCTTCTACAAGACTCAACTAATGCGAAACAGTCGCGTTAGAAGGCATCGCTCTACTTCCAAATAGTACATTGTGTGCAACCTGACCACACGTAGGAACGAAGTCTCATGGCCAAAGAACTGATAAAGAAGTCACTTCCAAAGAAAATTTTCATAGCGGTTCATGCTGCCCGCACCCAGGCTTTTGGGGTTGCTCAGGATTGCATGAAAAAACCTCTTGGCAGTTTAATCTGAATATCCTGGTGAAAGCAAAACGACAGCTTTTGTTCTCGAAGCACTGTAAAATTAAACATCAGCTGTCAGCAGAAGGGATGAAAAGAGGAAAAGGGGAAAAGAACACTGCTGATACTTTCTCCAATATGATCCTTGAACATTGAACTCCAGCGCTCAGATCTATGCTGTAATTATGTACTGCAGGGTTATCACAGGATTATTGTCAACAGCTGTAGTCCAAGAAAGAAAACTGCTCATTGCTGTGGTTCCTAAAGCACCATCTTAAAACAAACATTAGGATATAATAAAGTAATTTCCAGAGAATTTATGACTCTGCCTTTGTCTGTGGAAACTTTCTTGCATGACTTTTTATGGCAAGATAAATGAAACTGTCATTAAATCTGAAATATTGATGCCCCTCCCAAATTAATAAATAAAAATTTAATAAATAAAAATGTAATAATAAAAAATGTGGAGTATTTGGAGATAAAAAAGTTTCTGTGTGAAGTTACCAAAATTACAAACATCCTACATATACATAAGTCGGAGTTTGATTTTGAAAGGTATAAAAACAAAAAGCCAAAATAAAAAGCTATGGTATACAAAGATTTCCTGTTCTCCAAATGTGCAATCATGGACATATGCTGTAAAATGCTGATGTTCAGCATAAAGGAAAATAAATTTAGGAACAATTCACAAAACAGCTTGGAAATTCTCTTTCGAACAACAGAAGAAATCCAGCAAATTCCCAAGTACACTTCTGTTTTAAAGCTTTTAAAAGGTAATAATCCGATTTTTTAAATTTACAGAAATTCTAGCTTTACTGCAGCAAGCCTTGGATTGAATAATGTAAAAAAATCCCATAGACCCATCACAAATTTTATATCCAACAGGCCTTCAACTCAAGGATTACTGTCCAATTCTCTTTGGCTTATTTAGGACACTTAACAAAACATATTATTTGATTCTTCAACGCAAGGCCCCTTCCTGACAGCAAAATTATATCAAAAGCAATTACAAATATACATCTATGAAAACATTCCCAATTTGGGGGGCATAATCTATTTTAGACAGTAAATCACTGAGACATCTTCATCCCTCGGGCAGCCAAAATACAGAGGTCAGGTTTATGAGATTTCACATTGAATTCCCCAGACTTCAAGAGAAATGTAGATATCTACCTTATTTCCTAAGACAATTGATATGAAAAAAAGGGCATTTAAAGAAAACAAGGTATTTCTTTTATTATATTGTTGCTGACTTTCCAGTTTCAGCTAAGTTCTTCGCTTTCCAAACAAGCACCATTGATAAACAGACACCTGTAACACTTTGGGTGGTGACAACAGTCTTTACTCGGGAAATCAAGCTGAGATTTCATTTACGACTTAATCTGAAATTTTTCTTCGTAAGAGAAGCGTCACTTTCGTGAGTGTAACTGTGCTTCTGAATAAGGATGTTTAGTCTTTGTGTTCCTTCTTTCAGTTTGCCACCCTCACCAGCATCATTCCTTATTTTAACCAAATATGCTTTTTTAATGAGTTTAATCCATATCGAGCCAGAACATTAGGAAACTGTAACTGGGTAAGTGAACCTTCTGTCAGAGGTAAATAATACTGCATGGAAAACTCTGCTAGCTTGAGCAAGTAACAGAGCTTGGAATCAAACTGTAGCCGTATAGAGAACTACGAAAAGGCAGCGCCAGCACTACAGAAACAGCTTTTAGAAATGCCCTTCTACTCAGGTCCTGTTCACTGTCTTCATAAATTCCTACCTGGAACAGTCTGATTTGTTGGAGATTTACTGTGCTCTTCCAGTTGTTGGCTTCCAGGAATGATGGGGGGACTGAACACCTGCAACCAGTCCCTGAAAAACAGAAATCAAAATATCATTCAGAAAAGCACCGTTCGTATTCCTGTTCTAATTCTTTTGATTATTAAAAAAAATAATCAAAGGAAATTGTAGGTAGTTGAGCATGATGGAACAAAATCAAACTGGATTTTATTATTATAAAAATAAACTTTACAGTTAATACAATTCTTAAATGTTAAGGCAGGCTTCCTTCCTTCCTTAGCCTTTCCACCTGTTCCACTCACACTAAAATCTGACCTATACTTTATTTTGACAGCCTATGGGACCCACAAGGGTCTCTTTCTGAGGAATAAAGACTTGGGATGAACAACGCGTGTTTGACAAGAGACTGTGGGAGTCAATGTGACTAAAAATCCTTACCTTGTCTAAGGAAAAAGTCTTAAAGAGGTGTGTTTTGTTACCTTGACTTGGCAGTGGTCCTAACTGTGGGACAGCTGATTTCTATTAAATAATTCAATCCTTCCAGTTAAAATTTTTCAATAAAGGGATGGAATCAGTGATCAGAGCTAAGAGTAAGACACTAACAGTTTTCTAGTGTTTTTAGGAAGGAAACACTGGATTGAGCCAGGATCTTATAATTGGTAGAATTGTTGATATTGAAAACCAGCTTTGTTAGGTAAATGCATATAAACATTATAAACAACTGCTTGTACAATTTTTTTATTGCTATGCTATATGTTATAAATAAAAACATTGTTATTGAATATAACCTGATTTTAGCTACTGGCAAGTCTATACAGAGGACTCTTCTCAGCACAGCTGTCACACACCTATTCTGCTTCTATTAAAAATGAAAGTTTTGATAGGATGTTTGTCATAGAGGAGGGAGTATGGACCTTCCTCAGCTACTCAATGTAACGGGCAATTTATGCCTCTCCTGAACACTGCTTTGTGATAGCTTTTGGAAAAGATTTTCAAGTCATCGTACACCCGTGCAAAGGTCAATGTTCATTTCACACGCACTACTTTATGATACAATGATACAGCTCAAAGAAAGAAAACGCAACGGTCATTTTAGTTGTTATTGTTATCGCTTCTCATTGCACACTGAACTGCAGACTTCACTGAAAAAGTGGGTAGGAAACACGAGAATGAGAGGTCACTCATATTATACTGTCAGTCAGAGAAAAACAGCCCTGGAAGAACACTCTCAGTCACAAAATTCAGGCACTCCCTGTGCAGGTAACCAGGTCTTGTAATTATTTCCACATATGAAACGGATCTCTGTACACAGCTGATGTGCAGAGCTGATGCTTCCTTAAGTTCCCATTTCACCTCTTCCACAGTAAAGAGCTGTAATACATTAAAGCTTCCATGTAACCATTAACTAGACTAAATAATAGCAAGTTAACACCTAACACAGAATTCAGGGGAACTCAGTATTTCATCTCGGTTTGATACAAGCAGGTCCACAGCTCTACAGAGTAAATTAAACTTGGTTTGGGGTTGGTTCAATTTCTGTCTGGCCACGGCTGTTCCAACAACCAGCACAAAAACCATTATGCACGCAAACACGTGCACGAGGCCAGAGCTGTAGAGGTAACTTCAACATCCACGGCTTCCCCTAGAAGAGAACGCATTTTCCAAAGCTCAACAGATTTCTTTATGTTGCCAGACTGCAATTGTCTTAACTCAGTTGTCCAACACCAAGTAAACAGGTAATGTGCTTCTGCTTTCTGAAAAGCCTTGATGATCTCATGTAAGATTTGCTTCTTACAGAGAAATCTGGCAAGGCTCACTCCTGTGTTATAATTGCTAAAATATGCCAATTGCTGCTTTTTTTTTTTGGTTAGTTTTTCTGCTACTTCTGGACTTGTTATTGATTCCACATCATCTCCTGTTGGCATGTTCGCATAATCTGGGGTGAATCAGGGGACAACCACCTATCTGTTTGCAGTCAAAATGGAAAAAACTAATTTTCTGCCTCAGGAAACAGAACTGCTGGTGTAGAAATCCAGCAAGTAGTAGAGCAGATTTAAAGAGATTGAATTTTCCATCATCTCAATATGTAAAAAACACACTTCAAAATTTTTTTATGCCATCACATTATTTTCACATATACAGCAATCGTCACAACCAATCCTTCTCCTTTTCTGCTGTTCAGCTAATGCCAGTGAGCACTGGTACAACCAATCCACACAGCAACATGCTTGCACGGACACCTCATTATTAGTGCACTCTGTCATTGCTCACCACATTTGCATTCCCTGAATGCAGCCAAAGTCTCTCTGTTGACACCAAAGCTTCACAAGTTTTTAGGAATCCCAGTTCAATGCATGCTATGAAAAACAGTGGCAGGGTAGAATATATTTTCTATTTCTGCCACTTTGCATCTGTGGTTTGTGCTGCCTCAGAATCTGACTGTGCCCATAGGATGTGGTCAGAGAGCGCAGCATCATCACTTACCTGATTCCCTGCAATTGCACTGAAACACAAAGTCAACAAAGGCAATCTCTTGGAGAAACTGTGGCAATTTTGGAGAAGGTAAGGCAGAACTGTTAGTGCTAATCTCCATCTCTACTTCCCAAGCTGCCCTTTCTACCCTGAAGATAATCTGAGAGGCAGAGATGAGCTACAATATTTCTGCTAAGAAGACTGCGGCAGCAAAGGTGGTGCAAGGACAGAGAAAAGACAGTGCTTGCTTCTAAAGAGAATGATCTCAGACCAAAAAGTGTAGTCAGAGAAGTAAAGAAGCTCCAGAGTATATATGCAGTTGTACAGGTCTGGCACAAAACACAAGAGTTTAAAGAGACACGTTTTTCATATGAAATAAGTATCAGAGAATTTCTAAAGAAAATAGTTGGTACCTGGAAAGCAGGGGATGTTGGTAAGAAGGAAAGAGGGATAATAAGGGAATTACTTCCAATGGAAAAGGAAGAGACAATTCATTTAGAGAACATCGAGGGAGTGAGGTAATCATGTGCCATTAATCCAGTATTTCTGTTAAATTAATAAGTTTTTATTACTCAGGAAATTAATGAATTTTAGTTTGAACTCTCATGTCTGGAAGGTCTTCCTGAAAGACCAAGTCTGAGAAATCGGAGACGGGATGACTTGTGAGTAGCTGGATTATTTTGTCTTTGATTTTGTCCTTCATTTACTGGAGTCAGTTCTTAGCTAAAGGAGCTGTTCAGTTTCACCTTTATATCTATTTTAATGCATCTGGTTCAGTAGATGAATTATTAATTTCTCTAGGAAGTGCAAGTGTAAGATGTAGGGATTTTGATGGTTCTAAAGGGAGGCAAAGGAGTTGTTCAGGATAGAGCAACAGAGTCAGTTCATGTCTTATTTTTTCAGTGTTGAAGAAAACCAAACAGTTTTGCTATTCAAAGCCCTCCCACCAAGTAATCAAATCACTGCAATATTAAAGAATTATTTGTTGACTTAATATTACTTTTAAGGTTGAATAATTTGACACAATGTATATTAAACCCTACTTTATTACTTCCACAAGTTAGTTAGCAATGTCTAAATGAACTTTTCCTAAAACCTTGGGGGAAAAAAAAAATCATGTGTGCTGAAATCTTCTTGGCCAGTTGCAGTAGAGAGTAAACCCTGGGAGTCGATTGATAAACTTCTGAAAAGTGGGCTTACAGTGGCAATTCTGAGGGATGCTGCAGTCTAGCAGTCAAGACAGACTTTGCCACAATGACATCTGCAGCTGCTTTTAGGAAGCAACTAAAGTGTGTGTGTGTGTGTCTGTGTGTGTCTGTGTCTGTGTGTGTGTGTGTGTGTGTGTGTCTGTGTGTGTGTGTGTGTGTGTGTGTGTGTGTGTGTGTGTGTGTGTGTGTGTGTGTGTCTGTGTCTGTGTGTGTGTGTGTGTGTGTCAGGCAGAGTGTATGAGTTAATTAAAAAAAAATAATCTGAAAAATCTGAAGACCTTGCCTAGAAGTGGAGCCCAGCATGAAGACAATTGGTAAAAGTCTGAGAAATGCAGACTGTGGCCTGTATTCCCATTGATTCTGTTTTTATTCTGACTGAATAAATAGTATTTTGGGGGGGAACTTCTTTCAGAAGCTCATTTATCTCCTTAAAACAGAAAAGCTAATCATGCATTCTGACTAATTAAAGACACTGTTTATGCTATCAATGCCTCCAGCTGTAATCAATACAATCAACAGGCAATAAACTGTATCGAGCTTTCCTGATAACAATGCAGAATGCCAAGTATTGTCTTTTGACATTGGGAAGTGAATTGTATTAAGGCTCAAAATAGCTTCCACGCACAAAGTATCATGCACCTTTAATGCCTGCACTGAAAGCCTTCATTATTCTGAAAGCTATGCTCCATAGCAAAATATAGTAAAAACGTTCTATGATCTTGCTATATTATCTTCTCCTAAAGAATACTTTCAGAAAATAACTGTCATATATTGAAATACCACATGATAGCTGAGCTGTGATGGAAAGCAAAAGAATCTTTTAGACTTATGAACATCGTTTTCAGTTTTATGACAGTATGTTAAATTTTGCAGAAAATGGCACCCATCAGGAAAACACGTTGAAAAAATTAGTGACGCTTTATTAAGTGGCACTTATCAATGACAATGTATCAACAGAAATCAAGGGGTTTGATTTAAATATTAATGAACGCTTTGATTCTTCACAGATATTTTTGATTTTTGGTCTACCCTACTGGCTGGACTGAGAAAAAGGCAATCCCTTGGTATAAAGATTTTTAACATTGCTGTGAATTGAGGCAGCACACTTTATTGCATTTCTTTTGGATCAGATTTAATTTGTATTACTTAAATCAATGGGATCATTTAATCCACATGATTAACAAAATCAAAATGCTTCAATGTTTTAGTAAGATTCTGTCCAACAGTCTATATGGGAATGAAAATGAATATTCAAATGATTTGGTCAGCCTGGCAGTGTACTTCAAAACTACAAAGCACGGGCTACATTATATCAAATCAGGGAGTGGAAAAACAGCAGCAGTTTTGTATCATTAAGAACACGTCAAACTGATGGACTGTTAAGCATCGGAGAGTACAATCAATAAAGAACACAAAAGATGATATTCAACTGCATAAACTACTTAGTAAATCTTTTGGAATACAAGAGGAGAATGGGCTTGTGCCTGAGTGATAATAAGAGGGGTACATTTGCTGAATTATATTTTACAATGGACAATTTGACTAACTGGTGAGGGCCAGAGGATGTCAATGTACGAATCAAGAGTACAGAAATATTTTAAGTAAAAAAGGACCAATTCTTGCCATCTTGTGCAACGATCAACTACAATCTCAGCACGTACTTCTGCTGTATCAGCAATATTTAATACCACATGAAGCAAATTCTGCTGCAAATGCTCAAAGTGAGTAAGTAATACCTTACCATGAACACTGAATGCAAAGTGCCAGCTCACATCAAAAGTGTGGTTCAGTACAGCCTAAACATTCAATTCACCTAAGATGAAGACCTATTTTCCTCACTTGTTTGGATTTGCAATTATATTTATTTAAGACAGGTTGTTGGAGACTTAACTCAGTTCCCAGATAAACCAATAAAAAGTAGCTTTGTAAACCCCCTCATCTACTCCCTACTACAGCTTTTCTGGAGCGTGCATTACTCGCTAGGCTCCTCTCTATCAGCACATCTCAATTTTCAGTTATTTACATATCTGCTGAACTTCATGCATACGTGTAACCTCATTAACTTAAATCAGATTACCTACACACACCTATCTGGGTTCTGCTTTGTAATATATTAATTATGTCTGCGTAATGGGAGGGTTTTTTTTTAATAGAAGTATTTCCATAGAAATAAACCCTTCTAGAATAGTTTCAGTAGTGAAGCAAGGACTTATGAAGGCTATTAACGATAAGATGTGTTTGTGTCATGGACAAAATGCAATCATATTGGAAAAAATGTTTAAACCAAATTTCAGGTCCTGCCACTATACACGTCTGTAATAACTGTGAAGTCATCTCAGCCTTAAATTGTCCATTATTGTATCTAAAATGCTTCAAACAATCTCAATTTTTGAACATTCTTCAGGCTCTTACATAAATATGCCATAAACCAAGAAATATTCCATAATAATTTATACATCAATAACTGTTCAGTGCTACTCAGCTCCAGGTGGGAAAACCAGTATCTTTATAATGGAAAACTGAGCGAGCATACAGAAGAAGAAGATATACTACCAAAGGAATATTGAGTACACTTATACATACAAATCAAGGATTTCTGAATGCACATTTTAATAAAATCTTGAAAAATAACATAAATAAACATGTCCATATGACTTTGCATGAATTGAAAGCTCTATTTTAAAAAGAAATATCCTCAGTACTTAAGTGCAAGTTAGCAATACGCTGATGATTAAAAAAAAGGTGCAAGCCATGAGCTACATTGTATTATTCTCCTGGAGTGTTATTGTAGTTTCAAAATATCATTAAATCAGCACAAACCAACACTTATCATTTCCTGCACATTTTTCACAGTGAGCTGCATTCTGACTATGAGTAATCTGTTAATCTGTTCTCTGCCTCACAATCCGTCAAAGTGACAGATCCATTCCATCCCTAATACATAATATCTTCATTTACTGTATGCCTTCCTGGAACTTGCTTTTTTTTGCTAGCCCTAAGATTATAGAAAATCACGAGCGTATTTTCCTCCAAACCACTTCAGCAAGTCCAGCCTGCCAAACACCGTACTTCTGGTGGAGGTGGAGAGACCTCCTTAAATACAAAATTATTTAATTTTCAATTACTAACTAAAAAAGACATCATAAGAAGCACAGTGCAGCTGTGCATGGAAGACTTGAATCTGCTCCTCTTAAAGTCTTAAATCTATAAATGAACTGACTTACGGATGCTAGATTAGATTCACGGATAACAAAGCAAATCTGAATTCTACCTATTAAACAAGACATTTAGACAGTGTAAGGTGCTATTACAAGCGTGCACAGTATAAGCACGCTGACTGGTATCAGCTGAAAGTTTGACCTGTTAATGCTACCCTGTTTTTCTTTCATTATCAAAGTTCAAGTGATAAATGTATGCAGGTTATTAAAAACATATACAGTTATCTACATCAGGCTAAAACTTCAAATGACCTGAGTTTGGAGGTTTAACACCTTAGTAATTAATATACTGTGCTATTTAGACAATGTTTTGCAGTTAAATACATGAAAATTCTACCATGGCTTCTGCTACATGACAGGATCATTGGAATTTACTTAAAGACTAAACATCTAATTCATCACCATGTTAGCTTGCTGGCTAGATGGTAAGTCTCAATATTCACTAGCAGTATAAATGACACTAGTAGAGAAAACCAGTGTTTCATCATCGAATTTAAGTAAAATACCAGCCCTTTCTTCTTTGCTAGTTTTGAGCTGTTTATCAGAGACCAGCCGTATAAAGTGGAAGTAATGAATTTGCAAAGGTGTGTTAAAATTCCTCCGTATTAATCTAATCTTAAGCGAGCAAATACTACTAACTACATCAGATAGTCACTGATCAGTGAATCAAATGGATTTCCACATTTAATGAGGTATCCATTAGGTCGGGTGTGCTTCCTCTTTACATCTTTTTAACAATTACATAAACCATTCATTTTAAAAACTACATTTTAATATTCCACCAGTTCAGGAAACACCTGAATCTAGTACCTAACAAGTCTTGTTGTAATTAAAGTAATTCCTTTTCTCCACAGCCAGACACCAACAGCATCTTAGTGTTGTGCACATCCTGGATGGCGACTGCATCCCATTTAACTTCTCATGGATGACACGGAGCCAGAGGGCTTTTAAAAAGCAATGGAGAGACATGACTCAACAGAGCACTGACTTTAATATTATCAAACTTGTTAAAGGTGATGCTGTTGAATGTTCCTGCCTGTGAAAACTACCTTCCTTTTTCAGAAAAAAAGTGTATGCAAGAAAAGTCTGATCATTTAATATATTAATGCAATGAATGAAGTTGGAAACTTAAACATCAGCACAAAGTGAGAATTATGCTACCTCAAAAAGATCAAGTTTTGTCAACAACAAATGTAAAATAACATAAAGGAATCAAAACACTTGCACAAATGATACTGGAATAGTGGGGAAGGGAGGTGTGGGCATTTGTGCCCTTGGAAACCCAGACAGTTTTGCTCTGTAAGAAAACTTTGTATGCATATGGAGTGTCAGTCAAGGAGCCCGATTTGTCTGTATTTCAATAAGCTTCCAGTTCACATGGAGGAATAAATGTGCATTGCCATAGATGGGGGGCTGGTTAGTCATAGTAAGCTTTTTTCTCTCCAGAAAAGGGAACAACACAACTGCTACAAGCCTGTTTGGAAGCTTGCCTGCCCTGTGAACTGCCCTAAAATCCCAAGGCTCTAAGAGTTGTCAGAAGGTGGATTCAGACCTTTGATGCTGGCGTGTGGCTGGACCAGTGTCATCCATAGACACCAGAGATCCCCTGGAAGAAGATCCACTGGCAAAGAGCCATAGCAAGTACAGAAGGAGAGATTGCAGAGCTGTGAACAGGGGATCTGCACTCGTTACGAGATAACACCTATCCCTTCCTTCCCATCTGAGACATTACTACCTATTCTCCATCTCTACATAAAAACACAGTCACACAGCTCTGTTTGAATGGCCCAGGAATATTCAGGAGAAGGGTGGAACAAAGAAGAGATATTCTCAGTAAGTCCTGAACTACCTCACATTAACACAGATGCAACAGCGCGTTTGAAAGCATTTGCCATGTTTTATATTCAAACCCTTAGCACATCTGCTGACACGTTTTCATGTTCTCCGATTCCCATACAACGGAAAGCCATTTCTGGATTATTTTAACAAGCTTTTATGTGTTACTTGATCCTCAACAATCTTTTGCAACTGAGCTTTTTGCCATCATGATTAAAAATTGTAACCTTTTCAATTAGATGTTTCCTGTGCCATTTGCTACTTGTGTCATGTTCTTTTTCATGCATATTATAACCTGACAAATGCAGCAGAACTTCGCTAATTCAGATTAACGACTGGGAGACCTATTGGAAATTACTCTGTTTTGTGCATGAGTAAAGTAACTGAACAAGCACAATGAAAAACCAAAGTATGTTTTGTGATACATTGTTCGTGTTCGCTTATTTTGACAACTGGTGTGTAATTTTATAATACTTCATAACGTAATATCATCTGTTTTGCAGAAGTAATTGAGTTGTATGACTTTGATCTTGTAATGAAACATAAAAAGAAACATGCTTCTTTGTTTGTGAAACTCAATCTTTAAATGTGCTTAACTTTCAGTTATTCTGCTATTTAAGCCTTTGCGTGGAAATACAGCAGACAAAGACCTTTTGCGTCTGAATTTCACAGCCTGCATGTTGGGAAGCTCTGGTGCAGAGCAAATAAATGTTATAGCTACGATCCTTCTTTTACAGCACCATTTTGTAGGTGAGTTTAATCTCACTGAACCTCTCAATGGTATAATAACCCATGCATCAGCTATTGGAATGTTTAGTTTTCATCTGGGATGGATGAGAGTACTTGAATGGTAGTCTCACAGCTGAACATGCTTTTAATACTTGAGAGTTTGCAGTGGATGTGGGTTTTTGTGCTGGAATCATTGATGTATCATGCAAATTTCAGGTGCCATGATAAGAGCAATATTCACAGCCACATTAGGTTCTAAAGAAAGACTTCTCTAGTAGAAACTTCTAAATAAAGTCAAAGAAATAATTTACTTCCTAAAATAAACAAGAGTAGTCAGTTATACACAGAAAGAGGTGTTAATTATATTTAACTAATATTCCAGCATTTTATTATAATCAAGTTGGAAAAGAAGTTAAAAATGTATTTAGTCAAAGGAACACGTTTATCCATTTCATGATTCATTATCTGAACCACTGCGCATGCACATCGTTACAGAAATAAGAAAACTGCATTGCTTGATAAAGCAGTAATTAAGGATATGGATTCTGCTTTCTTTTCCTTAAGGCAAAACTTACAAATTTTCACAAAAGTTTATAGTTATTGTCCTCCTCATGCATGTTAATCTCCACGTCAATGAAACATTTCTTCTGTGATGATAAAACTCGAATCTGTAACTTTTATTATAATGGGAGAGATACCTTTACTAACTAAGGGAAGGAAATAGTATTAGGTTTTTGGGGTTGGTTTTGGTTTGGTGACATTCTGATCAGTCTAATATAACACATGGAGGCTACAATGATGAGACAGCTTTGTTTCAGTGAGCCCGTACCAAGCCCAAGTGAAGTGAGATCAGTGACAATGAATCACTTGTCACAGACTGCGGGCCCTTATCAGCCAGTTATAGACACAAGGAACTTTATATCACATCCACAAGTGGCAAAGCTACAAAGGACTTAAACCACAGCACAGTGGTGACACGTTTTAGAGATAAAACATAAATCTAGACAATATTGCATCATATTGACATTTAGCAATTTTAGTAACCGCTTCATAATATAACTTGCTTTCCTTAAAATTTTAGGGACCTCGTATTCTCAGTTTTAAGGGGTTTCCTTTTTTATTTACTAACCACAAAAAAATGCCATTGAAGAAGTAACTGACTTGCATGTAACACAGCCCATAGTTCATTTTACAAGTTAGCTACTGGACTGACTTGAGGATGGTCCTGAATCCTGCACCACTTCAGAGCCACTTAAAACTCACTTTTCACAGCAAAACCCACGGAGATAACAATTGCCATGGACAAAGGTGAGAGGGCCGGGCAAGCATGAGCTTCCACAGTGCCGGCCATGGACAAAGGTGAGAGGGCCGGGCAAGCGTGAGCTTCCGCAGTGCCAAGGGGACAGAGGTGGAGCTAACAAGGGAGTGCAGGTCCATTTACTCCTGGTAATTCTGTGCAGGTAACCCTGACCAAGCTCACCAGAGATACACAGACATTACTGGAAAAGATAATTTTCATTGACTAATGAACATCTGCAGGTTCCAAATACCCTTGGAAAAGCTGTCAGCCCCACAAACATAGAGTAGTCTGGGGAGGCTGTTGATTCTAGAGCTGTTAACATATGAAAGCCACCAGTCAGTAATCACAGAATCACAGAACGTTAGGGACTGGAAGGGACCTCCAAAGCTCATCCAGTCCAATCCCCCTGCTGGAGCAGGAACACCCAGATGAGGTTGCACAGGAAGGCGTCCAGGCGGGTTTTGAATGTCTGCAGAGAAGGAGACTCCACAACCTCTCTGGGCAGCCTGGGCCAGTGCTCTGTCACCCTCACTGAGAAGAAGTTTCTTCTCAAATAGGGACAACAATTAAACTTCAGTTTAACAATTATTTCCATATGTAAACGAAACACAGTTTGATGATTCATTCTTTGGTTTGAGACTACTGATTAAAAGATTTTGTCATAAAATGACACTGACTATCTCTGTGCCCACAATTCACCATGGAAATACATTATCTTTAACATGTAGAGTTAAATGTCTGGGTAAAACCTAGCTGAAAATTTGTCTGTGTACATTTTGCATGGAATTACTTAAGTAAAATATACTTCTTGTGAGAGGATACCCAATGAATGGTGAAATATTTGTATCCTTCTTTAGTGTGGTTTCTGGGAAGAAGCTGTTTGAACTTCAGAGGAACAAATTTTATTCGGTAGCTTGGGAAAAGTTGAGTAGGATGCCAAGAGGTTCCAGTGAGGCAATGCTCATAAAGTCAGGTGTCAATTTACAAAAAACCCTCTCTTATAGAGACAAAAATCAGCTTTTATCAGAAGTAAATTTTCTGGAGAGCATCACGTTCAAAAAAATCTATTTGTAAAATGAGGTTCAAGTGATCTTTTTCAGAGAGCAGCTCTACATTTTGCAGTTCAGTATGGCTGAAATTCCTCTAGAATAATTTACTTTCAGCATTTCTTTTAATGAAACTTCCAAATCTTCTATGACACACAAATATTCTGGAGGACAAATGCTTACTAAATAGATGCAGAGCAATTTGAAGCCCCTGCACAGGAGGAATAAGTAACATCGATAGTTACAGCTTCCTACGTGGAGAGAAGAGAGCAATTCTGCAGTTCAGCGAGGACCACACAGCACATCAGTCAGTGGGAACCGCACAGCCAAAGCTTGAAACGCTGCGCATCACCTTGCTCATCTGCTCCGCAGCCTCTGCAGCCAGCCCGTCTCCTCTCATTAACTGCTTCTACGCCTTGCAAAGCAGTGTGATGTGGAGGTGATTTGTATTGCAGTAGCAATATTCTTGGCAGACTTACGATCTTTACCCAGTGGAACCAATGGAAAATGAGCCTAGCTGGGTCTTTTTATTGACTGCATTCCATTATCTTCACAGGTGCTTTCTTTCCTGCCTTGTTCTTTTAGCTTATTATGGACAGAGGCTACATTTACTGGACAATAGCTTCCACACTGCTCTCTTTTCATTTCCCAGAAAATACTACTACTACACTTTTTCAAGTTATTTGAGACCTGTCCAATTCTTTACCACTCTTTACAACAAGTTCTTTGTTGCTTCAGTAAGTGCATCATGTAACTGTCCTCATGCCATGGCATTTACACCCACTCATCTACATGTGGGATATCAATTTTTCAAATATTCTGTGTGTTCCCTTTACACAGCTACAACAGGCTTCCAAAGACTTAGACATTTTCCAGTTGCTCACCCATTACTTGTTAAAATTGGCTTCAAAAAACAGTTTAGGAACTAAGTTATAGAATTACCATTAATTTTATGTCCCTCTTATTTAGGTAGACACCCTCTGTGAAAAACATCACAGAGTTTTCCATTACAAATGAAAGGTAACGATGTGAATAATGGTATTCAAGTCACATCATCTCCAGTTTTTATATCATGATGCAAACTGACCTCATAATTTTGTCATCTTCTGTATTTACAGCCCAATAATGCTTTTCTGGCAGTTCACAAGGGCTACTGAATTTACGAGGCACTTGCAAGTCAGGTATTTTCCAAATACTTTGCCTGCATTTCTCGAAAATGATTTCTAGAGAAATTTAAGTCTACTGTGTGTACTGGATTAAATAGCATAAGAACTAAGTCGTAACTTATAGTATTGTGTTTTAAATTTTATTATATGGAAATATAGATATATATATGCTTCATATGATGAAGCACTTTATTTTTACAGATAATGGTGTTTACTCTGTTTTTCAGGATATAAAATGTACCTGGTACCAAACTGCTTTAGCACTTCATAAAAATAACTTAATAAAACTTGACTCAACCAATGTATGGGCAAAAACAGACAAACAATGCGGCCTGCACTAAAAAATGGGCAATTCTAATGCCATCAGTTATGAAATCGATTCTGGATCAAAAAGTCCTTGACAAAGTGTCAGTCTCAAGGTACCTGACACCTTACTTTGTGGACTGCAGTCAAGTGTCTCTGTCCACTTCATCCACTGTAACAATTCATAGGACAGAGACAGCTGCTTTCATAAGCAACACCCAAGGCAGAGAGGTTTTCTAGACCAACATGAGCACTTTGATTTACATGTGAAAGGGAACAGTAATCCAGGATTGTACTTTAACTCCAGTAATATATTGTGAGCACTAGGAAACATATGGCTGCATGCTGCAAAAACTGATGCATCTGGGTGAACTTGCACAGCAAGATTCATAGTGTTCACTTCATAAAATCTGATAAGAAGATAATAAAAGTGTGGGTGGCAAGTGAGACAAGTGACTTAAAACATCTGTGTAGGGAGAAATGCAGATGATTCTGCACAACTGACTGGCAGCGTGCTCTCATAAAACATTTCAGACTGTTTTTACAAGATAAAGAAGTTGTATCTGAAATGTCCTCTCCTATCCCTTCCAACACACATATATTGTGCAGTTAAAACCTGGACAATTAAATTCTGCATTAGTCACACCAAGTCAAAGTGAAAGAGGACTGCTTTTTAAAATAAGCACACCTCTTGTTCAGGCTGTTAAAAAACTGACAATGTGATGTCGGGGTTTCACAGGTACAGGGCAGTTCTGAAACATTTGATTATTTCTCCCTAGCCACCCTTTCTCCTTGTCTTCACATCTCCATCTCACCTTAGATTAAAGTCACAGGGATTTTGGTGCTGATTACAAACAAAACAGATCAAGCTACAAACTTGGCAGCCAAAATACATTGTGGACAGGATCCCTTTGCGCTATCCCACATCCTCTCCTGACTGGGCTATCTATTGAAAAACCTGTCTAAATAAGTAACATTAAGATCTTTTGTAACAAATGGATCCCCTGACACCCACAGTCCCATATGGAATTCTAGTTATATGCCTACAAGGCAGAGAGGGAGAAAGAAAGAAGTGAGAGTGTATGTGTTTTAGATGAGGAAGCTTTGCAGAATCACGTGTCAAAGGAGCAAGGCCTGTATCAGTCACTTAAATACAGAGTGGTACATCCAAAACATGCACAATTCGGTTCCGCATTCCAGGACAACGCAGACATACTGCCGACAGTGACTAAAGCGAGCAATAGTAAAGCCCTCTGAGAGGAGGCTGCAATTGAAAACAGATTTAAGATCAAATCAAAGAATGTCACATTTAATATTCAAAGCACTCTGACTGATCCTTACTGCCTGGGCTATAAAAGGAATCTTACCGTGGGTTGGAACGAGAAAGTGGGCTCATTTCTTTCTGATAGTGATGCTCCTGACTGACGGGCTATGGAAAACAAAAAATAATAGTGAGAAAATAACTTTGCAAATATTCTTTCAGAACGTTTAGAAGTACGTTAGAGATCTTTTATGAGCGTACACATTTGCAGCCCCTATATTATAATTTTACAGTCTTTATTCTTATCTATGAAATTTCAAAGGGACATTCAGATCCTAACTGCAAAAGTACAGCTTCACAGATCATAGAATCACACAGAATCGCTCGGTTGGAAAAGCCCTCTGAGATCATCACGTCCAACCGTTCCTGTCTACCCCCTAAACCATATCCCTAAGTACCTCGTCTACCCGCTCTTTAAACACATCCAGGGATGGTGACTCCACCACCTCCCTGGGCAGCCTGTGCCAGCTTCTGACGACCCTCTCAGGAAAGAACTTCCTCCTTATCTCTAACCTGAACCTCCCTTGGCACAGCTTGGTGCCGTTTCCCCTTGTTCTATCCCCCATCACCTGGGAGAAGAGACCAGCACCCACCTCTCTACAACCTCCCTTGAGGCAGCTGTAGGCGGTGATGAGGTCTCCCCTCAGCCTTCTTTTCTCCAGTATGAGTATTTATACACAATATGATCATTTTCCAGTCTTCAAATCTTACCTACCCATTATAAGAATATGCCCCAGAGGTCTTAAATGACATTTGGTTTATGGGATTAAAACCAGTTATTTGCAAGAAAGAGAAATATTCATAAACTGATAGAAAATTCAATAACTTCAAAATTCAGAAACACATTTCCTCTCAGTATAGATGTAGTGCCTTCAGAAGAGACCCTCCCATTGCCATTCACACACCTCAAAAGCAGTTCTAAAAAAATCACTGAAGCAAATGCAAAAGAAGTGAAAATAAAAGCACACATTAACAATACTTGTACAATTTAGTACATCAAATACTAAAAACAAACACTAAGCTTTATGAAAGCAATTGCTTTTTTACAGAAATCAATATAAAAATGAGAATGTTCTCATGGTTTCAGGAAGTAGGGAGGGATGTTGTAAACTACATGTTCAGGATGAATGCCATCCTAATTGCTGCCAAATATGAGTCACTGCTTGGTGGTGGATAGTGCAATTCCCAAATGATGGCTAGTGGAAAACTGAGGATGAGACAGAAAGTGAATTAGTCAGTCTATGAACCAGAATATCTGTCTAAATAATTTTTAGTCTCATTTCATAGTGAAGAATAGTCTGCCTCAGGTTTGCAATCTGACCTGATGTGAACAGATCCCTCCAGGGGTTGTCAGACTGAGCTCTCTGTTGGAATAATTCTGGGTTTAAATATCACTCCTCATGTCTGCCAGACTTCAGTTCTGCCAGACCATTTTTGTGTTCAGTGGCTTCCTTTCTGAATCACTACAAAGGAGGCCAGAAGACCCTCCACAAATTAGGTATGTACCTGCAAGTACCCTTTCAGATATTCTGCAGATCAAGGCCTGTGTGAATGAAATTATACTTGGGAAGTTGCTTGAAGAATGAGTAATCTTTCTTTGTGAGTACTGAAAAGACAGGTCTTAGTGGTGAGCATCTGCTGAACTCTGCTAACCGAGCATTACACCACTACAAGCTTCTAGGATATATCAATGAGTAACCTAGGAAAATCTTCCTTCTCCTTTGCATTTCTGACTGAGAATCAGGGTACCATACACAAGAAGATACCCTAAATTCTCTTAAATGTGATCTTGCTCCAGAACATTTGTGTTTTAACTGCAATGGTGTCTGCAGGGTGGAAACAGCTATGCAAGAATGGGCCAGTTCTCTGACAGGGCAGGAAGGTCTTACTGGATCTCTACAACAAAGTCATTTAAGCAGAAATACATTGTAAGCTCTGCAACTTTTCTTGGAGAATGTGTGTATGTGTGGGTATAAACTTCACATTATAGTCTGCAATACACAGAACCATGCCTTTCATATTGCTGCAAAGCTAACAGGGAATTTCATAGACCTTAAGAAAATACGCAGGAAAGACACAGTCAAATAAAGTCTTTTAAAATATTTAATTCTACATACAGATATTATTGATTTGGAACTGTGCCCCACACACATTTTACAAGGGTTTACACTTCTTCTTCAAAGCAAATCCATTTTAAAATGGAAGTTTTTCATATTTGTAACTGATAGCTATGCTAGGTAATGTATAATATTCAAAGCTATTTTATTCCTTTTCGGCTGTCATAGTTTACAGCATCTGCTAAACAACTCACATTTCAACGATTTCTCCTGACAGCACATATTCAGTTCTTGGTAAACTATCATAGGTTACAAAATACAGCTTTAGTATATCTGGTTTATAGTTGTTTAAGGACATTTGCTCTAACTGCAACTTAGCAACGTGATTGATCTATGCGCCTTCACATTCAGAAGGGTTTCTGAGATTGTTAGAGTCAGGAATATGAGAATTTTCAATGAATCTGGCAATCAGACTAACAATGGCAAGTGATGGAAAAATGCACTCACTACAAATGTGTCTTATATATAAAATATTACTTTGATACATAAGATCACAATCTAACATGATTATATTCTGCCCTGCCTGGCAAAACATCAAAGGTATTTCAAAAGGAAAGATACACAAAAAAAGCTGCCTTTTGGTGGTGCTGTTGTCATAGATTCCACCAAAGGACAAAAATGTTGTATAAAAGGAATTAAAATTTGGAATAAAAATACTTTTCACTTATCTTCGAAGAACATAAGAGAAAGCAATAGATACTACTGATTTAAATAATCAGAAAGATACAACCTGGAAACGTATGTATGCATGAAAGTTTAATCATGACAAGAATTTCAAGCTGTCCTTAATTTCTCAAACTACGATATGAGGGTTATTTCTATTGCTTTTCTATATATTGCACTGCTAAAATAAATTGCCTGTGCAACTGGAAGATGGCTACAGATACGTACAAATTTTTCTGCAGTTTGTGCATCTTATTTTGGAAGGATTGATCATTTGCAAATTCTCTTGACTCAAATGATGGTGGCTCTAAAGATCAGTGGCATGAAAACAAAAATGCTTTTATTCTACATAGGTATATTTTCACATAATGTATATATGGAATATATATACATAAGGAGCACTTCTTGGTAAAAACTGGAAGCTGAAGAAACAATGACTTTACTCACTTTAAGTCCTCTGTCATGTATGGCAGGAAACTGAAATTCAGGAGGAACAACCTTCGAACGTGTTCTGATCACTCCAACTAGGCTGCATTTGGATCTCTCAGTGAAGCAGACTACCTATGCATACAGTATCACATTTACTGCACATGTGAATGCTACGTGTGGGGATTCACTGAAAACAGCCATACGAAATTATCTGACAGATTTCTAGACTTGAAAGCCAGAGGGAAGAATGAGATCAACCCATGATCATATGTATATCACAGACTATTAAACTGTAGATCACCAATGAAAACCACTGAACAACATCAGATCTAGAACTGAATGAACTGTGAAGTGGGTCCCTCTGAATATACTCTACTCACAGGTAATTCCCTGCTGACTGCTTTTGATATGTGTCAGTTGAGCCGTTCTAAATTCATCCAAGATGTGCTTTGTCCCTATTGTATGCTGCTCATTTAGAAACAAATATTTACAATGGTCTTCACATGTTACACCTCAGCCATCATCTTTATCAATTTTATCAATAAAGTTAGAGTTGTTGAATCACAGAATGTTAGGAGTTGGAAAGGACCTCGAAAGCTCCCCCAGTCCAACCCCTGCCAGAGCAGGATCACCAGAGCAGTCACACAGGAACAGGCCCAGGCAGGTTTTGAATGTCTGCAGAGAAGGAGACTCCACAACCTCTCTGGGCAGCCTGGGCCAGTGACATATTTGCCATAAAAAGATCTTGACTATCACTATCCATACTACCACCCTTTAAATCTCTTTTCACTGAATCCCACACCAGATTTTTTACTGTTTTGACAATGGTATCACACTAACTGGCCTACATTTACTTTTTCATTTCAGCTACCTAAGTGATTACCAGCACAGCATCACTACTCTCAAAGTCTTCTGAAAGGTTATAATCGTATCAAAATACACTAAAATTGAACCGCAGCATACCAAAAATGTACCTTATTTATGACTACTGGTGCCATCTCAGAAAGGAAAATATGATGTGAATTGAGAGATACTGTGGAGTAACCAACACTGTACTGGTACAGAGAGTCTCTTTACATAAAGGCAGAGGTATCCAGGTAGGGAAGACTGCAGAAGCTGAATTTCAGCACTTTGTCGTAGTGAAGGACTTAAGTGGTTACTTCTTATCTGAGAGAGCTTAGGTTTGCTTTCTCAATTACCTCTTTTAGAACCGAGGTTCTTGCCATTGAATCTGAAAACATAATGTCCACCTTTCAAAATGCAGAGGAGGAACCTGGCAGGACTGGATGTGTAAGACACACCAACACTTCAGTCAGCTGAATGAAATTTGAAAAACTTCTCTCTCAAAGACGTATGTGTTGCCTTTCACACTTATGTAGAGAAAGATGGCCACAAAGGACTATTATGAAAAACTACAGCTATATATTAAATTACTATTTAAATGACCAACCTATTATATCTAAACACTTTTTTAGACTGATGTTATTAGTCTGAAGCTACAGAAGCTGATCAAGGCAGTAAGATCAAAGAACTGCCTCTGCAACCACATTGTGCTTCAGTGAATACTGGAGCAGTACATTTCGCTTTAAAAGTTCATTTTGTTTTAGTCATGTAATTTGTATTAACCACATCTGACATGTCTAAATATTCTTATCAATTTCCTTATAATTAAACTACTCAAAAATTAATGAGACTGCTATTCTCTTTATTTGAGTTCCATTTGTCCAGTCTTACACATTTGCACCATGTTTGAGTCTATGTAGTGAGTACTGAGAAAATGCTTCAGAAATCTGATGAAATCAACTACGTGTAATGTTGATATATCTCAAATAGATAAAAACAACTAATGTTTCTCCTATATCCTTAAAAATATCCATCTCATTTGAAGCCCTCATTTACCAGTACCACAAAGTTCCAACACTGTGTTCATCATTCACCATGGAGGATTGCTGCTAAAGGCCTCTGGTTGGGCCCTAGAGATCCCTGGAGGTAATCTGCACCTCGTATTTTACAGTATTTACCCTACAAGTTTATACTGGGGCAACAGAGCTGTGTTTACTCTCCTGACATTGGATCTGAGTTGTGTTGTGTGCTTTACTTAAGTCACATTCATTGTTTATTACTGTTTCACCTATAATAAAATAAGAACTATGTTGCTGAGATATAAATGGCGTATGAGGTTATCTAGTTTTACAGCAGCTCCTTCAAGTACCTTTATATAGTTGCTGCAATGTTATTCTGTGATTTCGTACATTCGATACTCTTTGGTGGACTGTAACAAATACTCCTCTGCTTCTCATAACAGTGCTCTGTCACATCGTGCAGCTGTGCACGATTTTGTACCACTTTGTACCAGGACAAATAATGATACAAGGTGTAAAATAGAGAAGGTTCACGTACTAAGTGCTCAGAAGTACTGCACATTTTTGCTGCTGTTCTCCTGCTTCAGTCCTTTAAACTGTTAGCTTTTCAGTAATGAGACTTTATCATTGTGAGAAGCAATTATTTTCCATTACTCACACTGTATTGCAGTTGCTGACTGCTGTATCTGGGTTTCATTCATTCTGGAACTATTTTTAAGCACTATATCACACACCTGCAGGTTGTCAGCTGCTATTGTGACAAGCTGTACAGCCTACGTGATTATTCAGGATTCTAGGAAGGAATATATAGAACAGATTTGCTCTTTGTCCATGGTGGCACTACAGAACCTGCTGGAAGCGCACGTGTTTCGGTTGTGTGTTTTACTCTGCAAGTTCTAAAAAACGATTGGTAATGATACCTTAAATTTCAAAGCTACTCAAAAGGAATTTTAATATTCAAGACTTCCGAGTCTCCGAATTGAAAGAAACTATATAGAGAAAATACTGTGGATTTAGACTTACTGGTGGGAAACAAGAGTTCCAGGTTGCTGTATCATCGCTGCTCGTACTCATGCTAACATTGCAGTTGTCTATCTGTGATGCGCTCAGCCCATGTGAGATCCCAGTATCCCTTAATTCTTCATTTTGCTGTCTCTTCATGCTAGCCAGCATCTGTAGTTCAGATGAGCTCAGTCTATTCAACTGGTAGTTTTTCCAGTCATACTCCTGTGAAATAAAATGGGAAAGTCAACAACAGAGGCAGAATCACAGAACAGAATACATGAATTAAACAGACACCTCGGGGAATCTCTTGGGGAATCTTCAAGAAGCTGCAATACTAAGAGAGAAACAAAACATTTACTAGAAAAGGTTAGTTAACAGATTGCTGTTCAGCTATGAAGAGCAAGCATATTTACACATAATTACAGGAAGGAAGGAGAACACAAACACTGCTGTGGACTGTAGTTTGGACCCAGGGTGTTTGGTGAAGTTGCTGTTCTACTGTAATTAAAAACGGCTGATAAAAGCAGGTTTTCAGAAGCTAAAAAATCCAGCAGCTAAAATTGCTTAGGCATTGAATGCAAATCTTGAAACAAACCAAATCACACAGTTATCACAGTATCATAAACACCATCAACATAACATTTAATTATTTGTCAAGCACAGCATAAAATTTATCTGGAAAGCTACGTGTCAGCACTAAATTTTAAAAGTAATTTTGGTAACTTGCTAGCGTATCCATTTTTAAATAAACATCACTACATTTTTATTTTTCTTAATATTCACTGGTTGAATTGTTAAACTCTAACTGGTATATCAAAGATGTTGATCCACAGGCCGAAAGCTAAAAGCAGGTATTAACTATTTTGCAGTTTGTACTTAAGTCTCACACAAAACTCCATGATAAGACTGCTTGAGTTCACGCAACCTGCTGTGGCATCATCTTAGTTTAAAGAACTCCTTCTTAAGGAAAATCTCTCTCTTTTTTAAAGTGTCCACATGGATTGCTGTTTCACAAAGGAACAGGTTTAATACTTGAGGCCTCCAGGGTTGTTTCGGAATGGAATTACAAAGCATTTCTGATGAAAAGCAAATCTAAATAGTGACCAGGACTTGAGAGGATGTAGGTCACTGTGTAGCAGTGTCCCAAAGAGGGACGATGCTTTGACCCTAGAGATGAGAACGGGGCTTTCAGGCCAGGAGTTCCTCACGCTCCTGGCAGTAGGGGCCATCTCACAGCCTGCTTTGCTGCAGGGAGCTGCAGGGTAACTGAAGACCTCAAGAACATGAGCAAGTCAGCAGTGCCAGTGTTATGAACATCGCCAGATCTTCCTGCTATGAAATCCAGAGTATTGGTATTTGTTCACTTCATGTGAAGCCTGTACGTTGCACCTGGAAAGGCTGCTTTGCTCTGACGGATCAGTATTCTACCAGATCTACACCTTCTGTAACTGTTACTGATCTCACTGAAGAAGCTGATTTCCTGCTCATTTTCCTATATAGAAGCCTTCTGCATTTATCTCATTATTATAAGAGAAGCTTCGGCTTTTCTTTCTTACCTCATATACAAAGCGACTGGCATGCAGTCAT
The DNA here is from genome assembly GCF_000695765.1 of Mesitornis unicolor. Taxonomy (NCBI): domain Eukaryota; kingdom Metazoa; phylum Chordata; class Aves; order Mesitornithiformes; family Mesitornithidae; genus Mesitornis; species Mesitornis unicolor. The sequence goes on along the minus strand of NW_010163160.1, from coordinate 106,963 downwards.
TAACGTGACAGCACGAACTAGCACTGTGAGAGGAAAACCACACTGAAAGAACATTTTCCTCATTCTCTTTCTATTAAAGGCAGAACGTTGTCCAACCCTGCTTGTCTTCCTTTACATCTATGAACAAAGATGCATGGATTTTCGGAATTCTTACAAAATAACTCAAAACATCTGTTCTTTTTCTATTCCACAGTTTATTTCAAATTGTCATTCTGTTTGCTTTTCCTGTAGTAGTGCCACTGTAGAAACATCATATCAGAAAGAGGAACAGATGTCAGGACAATTTTCTGTCTTTAACATCCTGTACAAGAAACTCCTTGTAATAAAGGAGAAAGTTTGGACTATTTATTCTGTCGCTTCGGATGACTACCACAGAAAAGCCTCTTTGCAAATTTTATGTTGTCTTAGCCAATTTTCCAAGAAAGAATTTGAAAACTGAATTTGAGATTAAGTTCATTTTGTAATTTAGGAGAAACTTTTGATGTCAGAAGCAATTTTGCAATACTTGTAAATTTGTCTAAAATTAATTTTTAATTTAGTAATTAAAAGCTTATCTTGTCTTTTTTGCATATCCTCCCCTTATGATAAAGTATTTTTATTAAGCGCTTAAAACTTTTGCTAGATTGACAAAACCTGTTGTTTAAAGGATTTGTTTCATATATAATGACATTTGCATTCTTCTACGTTCAAATGATTTATTCAGAATTGTTTGACTGTAGTTACACGTGCGGAAAACTTTAATTACCAGCTATCTACATGCTTGCAATATTACCCAGAGGGCTGTACTTCTTTCTTAATTAAAAATATTTGAACTTAATAATAGAGAACTCTATTAAAACATGAATAAAACATTCCAAGCAACCAGGTCCTTAAAGTGTATTAAGTAGTCAGCAGATCGATTGCAAGAAGAGTTGGTTAAACATTCTTTTTCTTTACCAGCCCTCCGTAGGAGCAGATTAGAAGTCTCTGCAAACTCTCACTCTAATGCCCTTCCATATGAAACTCTCCTTTTCATACCTAATTCCTAAAACAATGAACAGTGTTTCAAAATGGAAATAAAATAATTACATGTCCATAGCCAACAAAAAGCCTCCAGTGCTGTCTCAATGTAGTTAACAATATTGTACGTCAGAGCTTCTTTTCCTGGAACTTGTGGGATCTAGAATATCAGTTTCTTCCTGCAAAACTGCTCTGGCAGATATAAAAACAGCTTTACATACGTATGTGGTCAGAAAAAGGCAACATTCAAAATAGCCTATTATAGCAATTTTAAACTTAATGGAAGTATTCTTAATAAAAAATTAATAAAAATATATATTTGACTTTGTTCTGCGCTAGGTGAACGTATTTTCTAATACAACCAACCATTGTTTAAAAAAACAGTCACAGTAGCACACAAATTTGGTTTCAAATTTTGACCGTGGCCTAGTACAAAAATAAATATCAACAGAACTCCAAGGAAAGCCATCTGGATGGGAAACGTTATTACTTGATCAAATCAAGTAGGAGAGCCAAAGCTGCTGAATAATTTCATCTTCTATTTTGTAGTAATAAAACAAAGTCTGTCACTCCTGAGTTTCTATACATTGATAATAGGTTTTGTCCTTGCAAAAAGTATTTACAAGCAACAAATTACACGTGCAATACATTTACAGCTACAAGTGCAGTATGGTAATAGCCCTCCTGTCTCAGCAGAGGGTAAATTATAGCTCTTTTCCTCCATCTTTCAAAACAAAATATCACAAAATAGTTTTAAAATATGTCTAAGAGTTCAAAAACTTAATTGCAAGCCACCATATTTAGTTGTCCTCTACAGGACAAAGTTGATCATTGCATTAAACACTGATGCCATCTTTAAGGAAAGTAATCAACGTATCAGTTCATTTGTCATGGACAAATAGATTACAGTTGTGATTAGTAACAAACACTTCTCCAGAACTGAAAAGAATCAGGCAACAGCGGAGGAATACATTTAATCACAAAAATGTGAATAGTTGCTGGAAATTAGAAAAAACTTAATTCCTAGAGAGAAAAGTAGAAAGGAAAGGGAACTTAAAATGTAAAAAAAGTTGTGGGGTGGAATACAACATAGAGCTGTCAACTAGTAAATGTCACAGGTAAAAATAATAATTAAAAACAAGTAATTCATTGTTTCTTATAACAAACACAGACTGAGAAAGCACCAGGAATGAGTGCATTCAAAACCAATACACGGAAATACGTATTTTTTTCCCCAAAACCGGCAGTTAAACTTTGAAATTCACTGTCACAAGGGAAAGGCCATATAGATACAAAAAGCAACTACACCAATCTGTGGAAGAAAATCCACTGGCAGCTATTTACCACAACGACACCACCTTTCACTGAGGAAATTGCTAGGCTATGGAGTGGTGGAAGGAAGCCTGCAGGAGGTGCTGGCGAGGTGTCGCTGGATGCTGGCTCTGTCCTTGCACTGTTTGTTTGTTCCATAGCCATCCATGACTGACCGCTGCTGGACAGGAGATGCTGCCTATGTCAGCCCTTGGTCTCATCAGGTATTTAGCTGGAGTCTGGAAAAAAGGTCTCTGAAGCCTGAGGCAGAAGTTTGGCCTGTTCTGCTCTCAGATGCTCAGGAATAAATCTAATTTACTCATAACTCATTTAGAGAAGAGGTGACCTGTTAAAAGAGACGGATCTGCAGTAATTCTAAGCCCAAAAGAATTCTGTCCAAACCCTGGGACAGTACCATACTGTTTCATTTGTGATTTACAGAACACACTTGAATCTTGAGCTCCACTTCTTAATTCAAAGCACATCATTATAAGCTGAAAATACAAGAATTAACTATTAGGAAATATTTAAGGACATAAAATTAGCTTCAGACAAACATGTTCTTCACATTAGTGCATATTTCCATAAGGAGAATCCAGAAGGAAAGAACTAGGAATAAACCAACATTTTAGTGACTAACAATTCCCCTAGTAGCCTGGCAATTCAGCCTATGACACAGTCTCACTCCCGGCCCTCAGTCTCAACATTTATTGTTTTTCAGGGCTGACAGAGAAAGACTATGAGGTACATAACAGATTAACACTCCTTTTATGGTCTCTCATTAATATATTAATTCAGAGTCTGTCAAGTTTCTTTGTAATCTTCCAGCCCAAAACTACTTTCTAAGTCATGTATTTCCAAAATATGAGCTGCTCAATGACATCTCTTTTTATCTATAAACCTCTGTGATTTCTGTTTTATTGGAGTACTATTTTGTGTGCCACGAAAAACCTTCAACAGACTGAGCTGAGTAAATACTGTTATGATGAAACTGGAATATATCTGGAAGAAAGACGTATTATTTCTCACTCCATTCAAATGGGTGTATCTAATACAGCTTCTCTGTATAATCTAAGAATTTAATTTCAAAGTAAAAATCACTTACACGGCTCTGTGTAGTCAGACAAGAATTTTCTCTTGAGATTTTCTTGAGAGACTTTTTACTGACAGATGTTTCTAATTGACCAGAAACTCCTTCATATCTTTCAGGTTTTTCAGGTCCGCTTGGAATGACTTTAAAGAATTCAGATTTGCTTCCAGTTGGAGAAAGAGAAAGTGTAGGCTTCAAGCTTCTCTGAGAGCTGTCAGAATCTGGTTTTCTCCCAGCGGAGCTCTGTGGTTTTGGTAAGATGGTCTCTTCGAGGTTATGTTTGCTGTGTCCCTTATCCTTCCAGTGCTCCTTTTCCCATGGCATCCTCTTTACTGGGATCTCTTTAAAAATTGCTGAGTCAGATGTTCCTTGCCTGCTGTCGCTGATGTCAAGGTTTTCAGTACCTTGGATGTATTCATTGTTGTCATCCTAAATTTAGGAAACAAAGCGAGTGATTCCCTCTCATCATCACACAAGACAAGTCTGACATAAACTTAACATTTCAAAATGGCTCTTTAATGTCTGCTGCAGAATTCTAAATTTGCAAGGATTCTGAAAACCAGCCGCTCTCCCTGACAACTAACACTGAGTATAACATGAACATATTCTTACACAGCAAGTAGTAAAAAACAGGATGTAGAAAGAGGAGGAGAGGGGGGCAAGATTAAACTTTTTGAAATGTCAGCCCAAATTTAGAATGCTGGTAACCTCCCAGACCTGTGTGTTACATGATAATCATCACTTCAATAAAATTTATTACAATAGTAAACCAAAAGTAAGCAAAAAAAGTCCATGACGATGGTGTTTTTCCACTGAATTATTAATATTCCATATTTTCACATTGCATCTTCAAATTAAACGTAGAAGAAATAACTCCTGCTGAGATCACTTTTCTCACCTCTGGTAATATCACTGAATATCATATCAGTACCATTTCAATATAATTTAAGAATCTGGGAGGGTCGTTTGTTAACCTTATAATCACACTTCTAACGATGTCTCTGTGAAACGTTGCATGAATCAAGTGTATGAAGTTCACTCATATCCCATCTCCACAACAAAGAGCAAGTCCAAACGCATGGAAATTAAAATAACGGGGAAGCACACCTAGCGTTTGCCTCAGTATTCTTATTCTCAAGGAAGAAAGGATGAGCGAGGCCTCATCTTTATCTCTGCCATATGCTACCACCCTGGACGTAAGGCAGGGTATACTGCAAGATCCAGTAAGACACTGAAATAGCACCTTCAGTACAACTCCCATAGCCGAGGTGCAGTCCTACTGCAAATACAAGTGATGCAAGTTTGTCACTGACTTCAGTGAGTCCAGGGCTGGACTACAGAGGAGAAATGCACATTCGAGAAAAGAATCCCTCAATTTTCTTAAAGAGACATGTTCTGGAAGTTTATAGTTTTATTCCTTCACTTTGTAATTTTCTTCAAGCAGAATTCTGTATTTCCCTCTTTCATGGATTTTTTATTTGCCATAAGCTGTTTTAAAATCTGTGCCAGAAATCCATTTTAAGTTAGATTAACGTAAGATGGAAGATTACTAAAGGAAACACTGTATGTTTTCACCACATATTAGAGATAAATATGTCTTTGATTTCACAGAATCACAGAATGTTAGGGTTTGGAAGGGACCTCCAAAGCTCATCCAGTCCAATCCCCCTGCCGGAGCAGGAACACCCAGATGAGGTTACACAGGAAGGCGTCCAGGCGGGTTTTGAATGTCTGCAGAGAAGGAGACTCCACAACCTCTCTGGGCAGCCTGTTCCAGGGCTCTGTCACCCTCACTGAGAAGAAGTTTCTTCTCCAATTGAAGTGGAACCTCCTGTGTTCCAGTTTGTGCCCATTATCGCTTGTCCTATCATTGTTTGTCACCGAGAAGAGCCTGACTCCATCCTCGTGACACTCACCCTTTAAATATTTATCAACATGAATGAGGTCTCCCCTCAGTCTCCTCTTCTGCAAACTAAAGAGCCCCTGCAGCCCTCAGCCGCTCCTCATAAGGGAGATGCTCCACTCCCTCCATCATCTTTGTAGCCCTACGCTGGACTCTCTCCAGCAGTTCCCTGTCCTTCTTGAACTGAGGGCCCAGAACTGAACACAATATTCCAGATGCGGTCTCACCAGGGCAGAGTAGAGGGGCAGGAGAACCTCTCTGCCCTACAACCACCCCTTCTGATACACCCCAGGATTTATCTGAAGCTTAAATCCCTCCCACCTTTCCATGTCCCTTCAGCCACACATATTTAGGTTCTAGAATAATTTAAATGCTACACCATGAAATGGTGCCGGAAACATCAATAAAGTTTGTTTGATTAACTATAGTGCAGTGTATGTAAACTGAAGATGAGAATGGCTTTCCCAAGGAATGAGCACTTCCACTGATGTATTCCTTGAAGGAACATGCAGAGGAGCAGCTCTGGACACATAAAACTTCTTACTCTTGCGGGGTTGTAATTTTAGGAAAATAATTCCAGTGACTCTGGAAGGCCACCTACTAGAAGATGGGATATAGTCCCTTTGTATAGTGAGCTTTAATACTAAGGTATTGGAGTGAAATTACCTATCTACCTTTGTGAGGGTACGGTATCTTACTTAATCTTATTCCTTTACTCTTTATAATCGTGTAAGGACAGAAAAATTCTCAATTTCTTCACTGAAGGCTTCACGGATGAACTTGCCCGTTACACTTCAAGCAGCATTTCTGATAGCACTATGTGACAGGTGGTCACATCTGCTACAGTCACACAACTCTCGCAAACAGCAGCAGCTCCTGGTTTTCCTTTGGGTTTGACAGAATCTGTAAATGCTGCCGTGGCAAGCTTAATTACACAAAGTCTCACAGAAATCTGAGCTGAAAGCACGGACATTCAGATAATTACAGAATAAGTCACTTGATGGTGAATGGTTCCAAGACAAGAAGCAATTTTTATCCTTTCCTGATTATTTGACTCTCATAATTGAATAACAGCATTGAACTATTTCAGTGACTAAGCAGTAACCACTACAGCGAATTTATAAATACTGGCTGTGTCCAGTTTGCAGGCTGAAACATTTCCTCCTCAAAAGCCCAAAGTTATATAAATCATATAATCCTAGCAGTTATTGTGCATAACTTCTGGCTCTCAGTATATACAACATAGAGAGAGTCAATGTTCCCTTATTTGAAATTTATCCTGATGCATAACCTGCCTCTCATATTTTACAGTTAAGTACACAGTTTTGTAGATAATGCAGCCCAGGAAGAAACTGAGATTTAGCTCCTTTAACTGTAATCTTTTAATTCATGACACAATGACATAAAAAAAATCAAGGAAAACTTCTGGAACTTTTGGACTTTTTGCCAGTCTGAGATATTTAAGCTACAAAGATATGTGAAATAGTATTATTTTTTTAAATTTATGCTTGCATGCAACTTATGCTTACATGCAATTACTTCAATTGTAGGTTGAGATATCGATCATATTTGATATAGCTCAACAGCAGGTACACATCCATGTGTGTTACACACAAACATGATGTGTCTGAATGTCAAAGGAAGCTGTAATACAACGGTGATGAGAAAGCACAACGATAGTGTGAAAACCTGTAACAACGTAGCTTAATTTAGCACGCAAGGGTAAGATATTTTTAAAAAGCACTGCAAGATTCAGCATGACTTAGTCAAATATTTTGTCATACACATGAAGTAAACTGGGAAACATGCTATGGTTGGGCTAAAGTATTTTGGTCATTTTGCAAAGATACCTTAAACTGTGCTAAAACAGATACTATTAAGTTAGCAGTCTTACGTTCAGCTATCACGGCTTTTCCAGGATCCTTTTCCCTGTATTCTCAGTGCTTGAAATAAAACTATTTTCTAGTTTCATTCAGTAATGCAAAGTAGAGCAATCTGAATATTAGATGTGTATCCAGAGTGTCAGTATAAAGCTGACTTCAAGGAGCAACACAGAATGTATCGGTACAAGGAAGAGGATGAATATGGGCAAAATACGACTGCTAAGTAATTTGTTGGTTCAGTGACTTCTTTCACATGAAAGAAAAGTTTAACTATGAATTACTAATGTAGTAGTTAGATTGAGAAAAAAACCTCTTGATAATTTGTTAGCATGCTGCAGATTTGTTTAACGTAATTATCTTCTAGCTTTGCAAGTCTAATGCATCTCCAGCTGCAGTGCTGATGCTATTTAATGCAGCTTGCACCCAAAGATATGAGTGAAACAAAGGCTGCTCCCTAGTACACCTCTGCCACATCGTCAAAGAAAGGGTTTTAGTTTATATACCACCTTAAATTGTTTTAAGAAGACAGGGAACACCTGTCAGATTCTCTGGCACCACGTCTCTAGAATGGCCGTTAACGTTGTGTCCCGATGCTGTTCTTGTGTTGTAAAAGCAAGACTTGGCTACGGCTTCCTCTTCGTGCACCTGGCACTGGATTCTGGGAGAAGCTGATGGCATGGAAGGTAACCCGTCTTCTTCAAGAACGGCTTAAGTACCAGCAAAGTTCAGTGATTAGTGTAGCTTTTGATTAATTTATATACATTTGTCTTGCTTTAGAGCTCATCACTTAAGCATGCTACATGCACTGTATTTTCAAAGACACTTTATTTTCACTCGTTTATCATAGCGTGGCCTTTACTGTTTGGTACCTCTTCAGGAATTTCCATTCACCATTTTTACACTCTTTTGGAGATGTATCTTTACATCCTTTAACTCCCCTTCCTTCCCCCTCTCCAAACAAAAACAACAACAAAAATCAAACAAAAACCAATCAAATTGGAAACTATGGAAGCTGAGTAAATGACAGTGGTGGAAAGCTTCCATAATTCTTATGTTATGGAAATGTTTTCTTAACCTAGCTCCTACAATAACCTCTCAGGCTTTTCATGAGCACAACAGACAAAGAATTCTTTGCAATCCAAGCAGTTTTATACCTTCAGACTGGTATTCCATATAGCACTGCTCACAAACCATTATCTTGACTAAAATGGATCTAATTCTGGAATTTTGTTTAAAATAACAAAGTCTTATGGGTTTCAGTTAACAATACACTGCCCCAGATAACAGGAAAACAACTACAACTACAGAAAAAAACCGAGAAAAAGAATTATTTCTTAGAAATAGCATCAGCAATTTGGTTTCTCAGAAATACAGTACATCAAGCAGGATTTCTGTTAAGTTCATCTATATCTATATGTAATTTGGTTGCATTTTATTTCTCAGCTATGAGCAACAGATTAGAATGTTAAGAAACAGATTTTCTAATTAAAAATGAAATACAATGGAATGTTCATAAAGGTAGAAACTTTCAGCAGTCACTGTAATGACTCAATGCAACTATTCGGTCATTGACAACTTGGTGAATTTCTATATCGTATCAGCTGATATATTTGTTAGAAAAAATTCCTTTTCTTTCAAAAGAATTGAAGTTGGTGACGCTGACACAGCTCAGACAGGGTATAAAGCAGAAATACCAATCATCAAGTGACATTAAAAAGCTGAAATTTCTTAATTCACCTTCAACAATACTGGTGAGCAAAGGAGTCCCTGCTTACAGTTTTAAAAGGCACAATGAAGCCTTATTAACTGCGCTCTTGCTCAACCATAACAGACATAACACCTCGCTCAAATCTGTGATGCAGGCTTTCCTAAAAATCTTTTCTGCTGTAATGATGCACGATACTCACATCTCTCTGTTAGCACAGGGGCTGACAGAGTTAGGTTTCTTCTGTCCATTTGTTACAGAGGTTACATCTGCACTTTTATTGCTGTCTCCAGTTAGACATCAAACCTGACAAAGACAAACCTACCCGCAGGTATATGGGGAAAAGATGATTTATCCTCTCTGTCTAGCTTGAAGACAGAATCTCATCTTAGGAGTCTTAGGATGAAGACTACTTTATCAAGAATTACATGTACAAAGTCACCTACCTCTTTACTGCTGTCATTTCCTTGAAAGTTCTCTTCAATTTGGATTTGCCCATGTACTCCGTTACTGTCTTGCTTCAAATCCACAGGAAAAATGCAACATTCTGGTGATATATCTGAAGACTTCCCATGAGGAGCTGATCGAGGTGTTGATGAAAATATGAAAATCTCTTTATTATTCCCTTCATGATCAACTGTTTCACTGCTGTGATGCTCCAGAGAGGCGTTCTGTGGTGAGCTTAAATTATGGCAGGCTGAATCTTCAGCGGCTATGAACTGCTCACTCCTTTCCGACTGAATACTTTCAGTGAAACTTTCTGGAAACACCCATTCATCTGAAACACACAATGTTTACTTCAGTGCCAAATATGTAAATTGTATGTTAACCTCATCGCTCGAGTTTTCTGGAATTTGTACAGCAAAACAAGTTTTTCTAATACAGAAACACTCTGCTTATCAGGTTCATGAGGCTGGAAGAGTGACAAGGATGCACCAAAGAAGATCAGGCTGCTTTCTAAGTGAGGTGAGGTTAATGAAAACATTTCCAGATCACAGCTCAAACAATCCACAGGCTATGATATATAACGTGCAAGCCTTCACAGAATCCCAGAACGTTAGGGATTGGAAGGGACCTCAAAGCTCATCCAGTCCAATCCCTCTGCCGGAGCAGGAACACCCAGATGAGGTTACACAGGAAGGCGTCCAGGCGGGTTTTGAATGTCTGCAGAGAAGGAGACTCCACAACCTCTCTGGGCAGCCTGGGCCAGGGCTCTGTCACCCTCACTGAGAAGAAGTTTCTTCTCCAATTGAAGTGGAACCTCCTGTGTTCCAGTTTGTGTCCGTTACCCCTTGTCCTATCATTGTTTGTCACCGAGAAGAGCCTGGCTCCATCCTCGTGACACTCCCCCTTGAAATATTTATAAACCCCAATGAGGTCTCCCCTCAGTCTCCTCTTCTGCAAACTAAAGAGCCCCAGCTCCCTCAGCTGCTCCTCAGAAGGGAGATGCTCCACTCCCTTGATCATCTTTGTAGCCCTACGCTGGACTCTCTCCAGCAGTTCCTGTCCTTCTTGAACTGAGGGCCCAGAACTGGACACAATATTCCAGATGCGGTCTCACCAGAGCAGAGTAGAGGGGGAGGAGAACCTCTCTCGACCTAATCTGCAAATCTGAAACTATTTATTTAGCTGTTAAGATTTGAAAATGTTCAACTTAATTCCATTCTAGAAAGCATAATTTTATGAAACCTGGCTACTGATCTTTTTCTGTAAGCACTTCCTGTGGCTGACATTTAAAACAAAATAACCACACATAGTTAGTGGAAAGTTCATACTACTACAATCTGCTGCTGCTTTATTGCTGAAATTCGACACTTTCTTTTATGCCCAGAACTTACAGTTTAAATCTCAATTTCAAATTACAGTCGTGATGAAAAATAGTGTGACATGAAAAATGTATGAAGATATCTGTTTCACCAAGTTTCCCTGAATACAGGCAGTACTAATCTGCCAATTTTAAGTCGAACAATAAACTACAGAAATGGGTTAAAAGATTGAGAGCACCAGATAAACATGAAAAGGCCGTTTTTATGCTCTTATTGTTAACTTATATTTTACTGTTTGGAATGATGGTATAGAAAGAAATGTCAATTTGATTGATTAAAACCAATCTCAAACAGCATCAGAGAAGAGAACTGTTCAAGTATGCAACACTCCCTTATCTTCATTAAAGGTAGTGTGGTGTGGATTATTCACTAGATCTTGAAACTTTCTGGCTCCATAAAACTTTTACCACCACTGGTATTAAAAAAGCCTCAATAAAAATACTAAAAATGTAATAATAAAGTAGCGCTGCAATAATAAAATGCTTGCCGTCACAGAAGACAGTTAATTTACTACCGTATTCTCCTCTTTCTAGTTTTGTTAGAGCCAATTATCACGTCAGGCAGATTCAGCAGCTTTGCAGGAAAGAAAGAAAAGAAAAAAAGTAGTTTGAACACCATAAATGAAGGCAAAAGGAAGGAGAAGAAGGAGAACACCAGGAGAAACAGCCCTCTTCTTACTGGGCTGCTGTGATTTTTCCAGTTTACTGAAGATAGCTTGTAAAGCTGCCAAACTCCAGTTAATACCCAGTGGTTAGTGGTACGAAGCAGTGAGAAGTAGGACCTGTACTTTCATGGCTTCCACCTTCTTGTTCCAGAAGAGACGACTTTTCAGTCTCTACATGAAGATCATCTATAGTCAAGAAGCCCTCAGGCTACACAGAAATGCCACTAAAACGTTACTTATCCCCAAACTTCAATGGCTGGACAACTCTCCTGTATGTGAAGAGATCTTTCCCTCCGCTATTCTGGATGCTAAGTCTAAAATGCTTTTAACTCTTTTTTTCATAAGGCAATGATAGTAAAATTTTCAACTTGCTGCATTTTCAAAACAAAAAGATATCTTACCTACCTAAGAAGATATTTGGCTTTTTTGCTGTGTTTGATATTTTAGTATTCTGCAGCCTTCTGACCAGTCCAGCATCCACCCTTCCCCAGTTTAATCTAGACACATTTTACTTGGTTTCAATGGCAAGATGTAGAAAATATTCTTCTTCAGTGTTCAGAAAGCCTTTTCCCCCATCATGTAATTACATGTGACCTGTATCACGCTGTCTTTGCAGTTTTCAAACACGCAGTAATAGCTCAGACCACTGCAACGAGCCCTCTACGGCATGGTTATACATTTAGTGTACAACCCACTTGATGAGGGTCTGCTCATTTGTATGCACAAAGGACTGTGAATGAGTCACTTCATTTTTATTACGGCCTCCTGACAAAACAAAAACCGACTTCCCTACCCGCAGTCTCCCGTTCTCTTTTCATTCTAGAATGACTTCTAATGCAGTTGTTGCTGTTTAATCCGCAGAGATCATTACAGAAAGAATTTTATAATTAATTCTGAAGCAAAAAATGGTGTCAAACCACTTGGTTTTTGTGATTTCAAGTCAATTTTGAATTAAGCATCAGAATATAAAAGCCCTAAATAACAGTTTTTGTCAAGTGCTTAGAGAAGAGGAGACAATTAGAAGCTTGAACTCCTGGCTTTGACACAGGCACCCAAAAACTTCTCACACATCACTTTACTCACCGCTGTGAGTAATGTCTTTACCCAGATCAGAAGTACTCCAGAAATATAAAGAATGACTTTAAAAGATTTAGTGTCTGCGTAATATTTCATCTGAATACTCTGCTTTTTCAGTCTAAGCTTCTCTGTAAAGAACAACATTTGTTTCCAGAGAAGTTGAAGAAATGTACCTGGGTTAAATTAAATGCAACTATTAGTTTGTATACAAGAGTACTCATTCTTAATGAAATATACAGGGGGAAGACAGAAAAGTCTGTAAGGCTTTAAGATGACATTTTATACTGGCTTTGGAGTTCAACAACTTCTGTAAGCTGCAGTCAGTGCACCATTTTGTTCACAGTTTACAAGTAAATGATATAGGGTGTTCTGGACCAAACCAAATCCCATTATCTCTCCCCCACAAACTAAACTGGAGCTTCTTTTTAACTCAGCATTTCCATGTCAATGGTAATGAACAATTTGGAGTATCTTCTTAGCAAAATATGCAAATTACTATGTAATCACAACATTGCAGCAAACAAGATAAATGCAAGAATGATCACCTAAACATCTAATTAGTTCTTCTACACAGTCAGACTTATGCTAAAGCTTCTAATTGCTGCCTAACATTTTAATGAAGGTTTCAGCATTGCATAAATAAGATTGACAAACTACAAACAATGCTCATTCATTTTATTTTTTTCCTTGCTTAAAAACAATTTACCTTTGTAAAAGTACTGCACACCTGCCATAGAAGACATGCTGATGTGAGTTCTATAATAAATCTAAAATACCTTATTATAAATAGCAGTGACTAAACTCTAAGATAATAAGATCACCTATGAAAGCTTCCCTATGAAATTTAAATTAATTGACTCAAGCTAATGGCAGAAGAAGTACAGTACTATCCCAAGATCACCACAGGATATGGTTGCACAGGGCTCAAGAATACGAAATGCCTGGTGATAAGTGTATGGTAGAGTCTTGTTGATACGACCTGTTTTGACCAGTGTAAACAGGGAGCCAGAAACCAGGTAGGCTTGCACCTGCATGGGGAATGTGGTCTTGTGCCAATGACTTGTCATAGGTGTTTGTACATCAACACTTTGTCAGAGTGTCAGGACTGGAAGTATTAGAAAGGTACTTGTTTCTAAAATGCAAATGCAAATGCAAAACCAGCTTGGTAAGAAACAGCAGAAGCGTTTTTGTTCTCTCATCTGATAATGTCAGTGTATACTTCACTTTCTTCTGTACATGATTTGTACAGTATTTTATGCAGCTGTATTTGTTGAATGGTGTAATTTTATTTAAAATTATTAGGTTCCTCATTTTTTGGTAGATGTTTCTGCTTTTGAATTTCCCCCCCTTCGCTGTGAACTTTTCCTCAAAGGATGCCTGTCCCTCTCTGAGGTCAAGTTTATCCCTCTTTGGAAAAAGTTGAGAACAGAAGAGGACTTTCCTTGATGAAGAGGCTGTCTACAGGAAGCTCTTCAACTCAGATGAATCCAGTACTACAGGATAAAGAAACCGTTAAGTCATCCGCATACAGCTGGACATCTTCATGTCTTGAGAAGAAACTGAAATCTGCAAACTGAGCAACCAGTGCTAAGCAATCAAGATATGGAGAAAAAAATTTTCTCCAAAAAAATCTTCCTCAGTTCTCAGCTTCTGAATTTTCAATAAGGCATTTAGACTTGCCAGCCTACTACCCTAAGTCTGTCTTTTCATATCAGACAAATTTACATAAAATAACAAGTGTTGATTCATTTTTCTGAAACTCTAGCACTACATAGAGTCCCTGGTGTTCAAGATGAAGAACAAAACAGTGATTTCTGCCTCAGAATTCAGGTAAATAGGAAGTAATTTAGAAATTCTCCAGAAGGTTCTACTTGTCTTAGCATCTTGCATCTGTTTCAGTCAAATTATGAAATCTATGCAGCAATTATGGATTACTGACATTGTCATAGTGTATAATTCCTTCTAAACATCTCAAAGATTAAACAAAATGGAAGTAACTCACAATGCAAAGGACCATTTATTTAGTATATTTTGAGCAGACGTGAACAGTCTGCACACTTTACAAGTTGGTGGCTATACCTTTTAATAGAAAGTAGCACTTTCATAGAGACAAGGGCTATTTTTGCCACAATAAAGTACTTTCCAGGCACATGCAAAACAAGTTGATTGACACTGTATGACAAAAAATACTCACACCTTTTGGCAGATAGGTGTGAAAGGAAAAAAATAAACCTCAACATAAGCGAGGTGTCTTTCTGTTAATAAAAAAAAAATAATTTGCCACTGAACCGTAAAAACAAAATAAAAATCCCCCGCTATTACATGGGAACCATACTTAATATCCTAAATTCTTATCTGGGACAAGTAAAATTTCTCACACATTTGATGTTTGGAGTCTTTAGCGTTAAATTTAATAGTGATTTAAAGAATAAATTATTTTTAGTTCTTTCCCTTTAATGATGAGAGCACGGAATTTTTGGTTTTTTTATTCACTCACTGCTCTGGTACTCTGCTTAATCCTGCAAATCTCTATCAAGGCTCAAAAGCAATTCTGTAGCAGGGTGTTTGATTTTCATAATCCCCCACAACACAGACATTTATATTTTATGTGAACTGCTTCTGGGTCCTTCAAATTTCACAACACAGTGTCCCCCTCGCCACACATAACCGAGATGTAAAATAACACCAAATGAGCACCATACCACTAGTTATCTCCGCTGTGTTTTCGGCTGCATTTTTCGGAGATAATCTATGTCTGTTCTTTTCTGCTGATGGTCTTTGTGGTAAGGTGAGCTGAAAGTCTGCTCTTCCACTCTCTGAGGTTTCCTGAGTCTGAATTGCAGGGTCTGAAATACAACCCAGAAGTTTATGAAATGCATGTGAAAGCTTATATTGTGTGCTTTTCTTACTTGAGGCATGGAAAAACAGCATACAGAGCACAGTCCTGGGATACAGATATCTTCCAAACAGCATGGGAATTGGAATACGACAGTCACAAGAAAGTAAAAATTTAACAGTAAGCGTGGCAGGAGGGAAACCACAGAAGTTATAAAAAACAGGCTTGCAAAAGTCTGCAAAATCATCAAGAACCACGGCAGTAGCCCAGTTATGTACACAGCATGAGGGAAAGCTGAATACACGGGTAAGCTGTGGCTACTGGCAGCAGGTGGTGATCCCTTGCTCAAACACCATACGTATTTGTATGCCACTGCAGAGAGAATGAGCATTTATTCAAGCTCATACAGGAAAGCAAGTCGTGATTTAATACAGAAGTCTTCATTAATTAACAAGGTAGACAAGGTTTCTGAACTGTACAGAATCTTTGCTTTATGCTCTTACCATTCTGACATACATCTTTAGTTGTTTGGTGAGAATTTCTCTTGCTTTCTTCAGCTAAAGAGCCAAAGCATGGTGAGAATGACAGCTCCAGTCTCTCAACGTCTTGCACGGATTCAGTTTCCTTTCCTGAACTTTGAAGTTGGCACGATTGATTACTTTTGCTACCAATAGTCTTTGTTACCTTGAAAGACATAATTTTCTTAATGAAAAACAAAAATGTAACAGCTTTCAAAACACTCAAAGGTAAATGCATATTTTGAATTAAGCTTATTTTAAAATAACATTACCAAATCTATTAAAAAAAACCAACCCAAACTATATTTTCAGAAAACTTTGTGGTAGGTACAGTTCTTTGTGGTATTTTCAGTCTTGAGAGTCTAATACCAGGCAGGGTTGGTTTTTTTTTTTTTCACTGAGTAAAATGGAAATAAAGCAAAGGAAAAAATTATTAAAATTCACCACCCGGATAAAAAGATAGTGAAACTTGTGGCTATTGTAGACCTCAGAAGGGGTCCTTTCTTCTGCAGGGAAAGGAATCTCATTTTATGTCTTAGCTTTCAATTGACTTCCTATTGAAGATTCTACTTCCTTAGGCTGGATCCTTTATTCACAATGTTAAACTGGGAATTTGAGTCCTGATCAGACTCCTAAAACCTGCACAATGTTTGCTGGCAGAGCGAGACCAGCTGTGTTCCCTGGCACTGTAACTGGCAGCATCACACAGGCTATTGTCTGGCTGACCATCATCCACTCAGAGCATACTGAAATACAGTTTCTGCGTCATAAAGAAAAGTATTTACACGCACAAATTTCAGCAGTCTAGAAGAAAAACTTCAGAAAAATACGAATGACATAAAAATCACTGAGTAATTTCAGTAGCAAGAGACCTCTGTTGGCCTGATGCTGAAATGAGATCAGCTTGTTCCAGTCGAGTTTTGACATTCCCCAATCTCCTATGACCCTGTTCCAGTACTGAAGCACTTTACTGTCATACCCAATCAGAGCTTCCCTGCAATTTGGGTCTGCTGCCTCTTGTCCTTCTTTGTGAACCTCTTAGAAGAATCTGGGTCTGTATTACACAGAATCACAGAATTGCTCGGTTGGAAACGACCTCCGAGATCATCACGTCCAACCACTCCTGTCTACCCCCTAAACCATATCCCTAAGTACCTCGTCTACCCGCTCTTTAAACACATCCAGGGATGGTGACTCCACCACCTCCCTGGGCAGCCTGTGCCAGCTTCTGACGACCCTCTCAGGAAAGAACTTCCTCCTTATCTCTAACCTGAACCTCCCTTGGCACAGCTTGGTGCTGTTTCCCCTTGTTCTATCCCCCATCACCTGGGAGAAGAGACCAGCACCCACCTCTCTACAAGCTCCCTTGAGGCAGTTGTAGGTGGTGATGAGGTCTTCCCTTAGCCTTCTCTTCTCCAGGCTAAACAACCCCAGTTCCCTCAGCCGCTCCTCATAAGGCTTGTATTCTCTGCATTAGTTGATAGTATCAGCTAGATTCTCCCTTAGCTTTCTCTTCTGTGGGCTGAACAGACCCATGTCATGTGCTACAGCCACCCAAGCATTTTCCTTGCCCTCCATGGGATGTTCCAGCACCTCTTGCACTGAGGTCTATGACTGAACACAG
This sequence comes from Mesitornis unicolor, assembly GCF_000695765.1. NCBI lineage: Eukaryota > Metazoa > Chordata > Aves > Mesitornithiformes > Mesitornithidae > Mesitornis > Mesitornis unicolor. Next base: position 89,527 of record NW_010163160.1, on the reverse strand, counting down.
AACCCCAGACCCAGCCTCACATCGGGTCTGAAAAACACTTCAATGTGACTCCTCTGCTTGTCAATCTCCTCCTTGTAGAAGTGCAGCAGTTTTGTAATTCACACCTCCTTACCTCTCCAGATAACCTTGTACTGATTCTTCTGTTTGAAGATGGAGGTGGCCCCAGGATCTTTGATCCAAACGCAATGTGTGACACATCCTGAGTTTTACTGCTGCATAGATTGCTTTGTCCTCTATTAATCAAGCTACCTAAGTTCAGAAAAATGATAAGTTTTTAAAAAAATTACAGTACTTACAAAGAATCAACTTTAATACTTTTTTTAATCAACTGAAATACAAGAATTAAGAATATTAAACATACATTAAAACTATGCTCCTTTATAGCACTTCCCTTAGAAATACGCAGGAATAGCAAATGCGTATTTTATAAAAGTGTGTCAACATACAAGCAAGAAACTTTTGCTCTATTATACAGACACATTTCTAATCTCCTTGCTTTAAAGATTTATTTTAAAAGTGGTTATTTATGAACAAAAAAAAAGTTGATTTGCATGATTTCTTTAGAACTTCAATGAAAACCTAACTTCTGACAGGAAGAAAAAACGAATTAATAAATAACAGAATAAATAAATAACAGCGTAAGAAAACTGAGGCGACACTGTCAAGGTATCACTCACAGCAGAACTATCTACCTGCAGCTTGCTTTTTGAAATTACTGAATCTCCTGTATTACCAGGGCTGAGCCCTAATATTGCAAACACAGTCTAGTCCTGTTAAAGCGTTCTATCCCTTTCATTATTTACTGTTTTACTGTTTAAAATGTAGTTATAGTTTTATAATCCTTTTCAAGCATGGAAAATGCCAACCAGACTGCAAGACAAAAAATAACCATGGAAGGCAGGTGAAAGTTCTGGAAAAAAAATTAAAAGGGAAGGACAGTAAGATGGTTATGTATTAATTTTATCAGCAGGGCTGCAGAACTGCACGTCATAGCTGCTTTCCTTCTTTTTAGTTCTCCAGGATTGCCAGTGAATTCTCCTTTCCAGGGCTGATAAAAAGGGAACTTCCACATTCATTTATAGTTAAAATTTAGAATGTCTGAAGGTTTTTGTCTTGCTACACCACCAGTGTTAAATTGCTATCTCGCTTTAGAGATCTGACGCCTTCATGAAGCAATAAAGTAGGAACAAAACATTTTGTCAATTCTTCCAAGCGTCTTTCATACAATTATTTAATCTTATTTCAAGATCAGCTTTATTGCCAGTGTCATCAAGGAACTAAAGAATACCATGCATTAGCCACCAAAAATCATAATTTACTGTACTAATAAGCACAAAAGAAGCCACTTTCTGTCATTACCTTCTCTCCTTCTTCCTGATGTGACATTTGGTTGCCGTTAACAGCTGCCATTTCACAAGATTGGATGACCCTTCTTGGTTTAACATCCATTTCTTTAATTTGCTGACTACCTTGGGATGGTGTTAGCTCCAATTATAAAAGCTGATTTGCATGAAAATCTCTCTTTATGAACACATTAATTGACTGCAATTAATTACCTACATCTACACATAGCAGTGTGTTGATGGCATAATGAAATAATATGTGTAATTAAAAGTGGATGATACTAAAAATAATTTGGGGTTTTGATTCTCGTCTAACAAAAAATTTAGCAAATAAAAAGAACATTTGCCAATTAAAATGCACTTAAACACGGCAAAGCTTCCATTTTCAAGAAGGTCAACTTCTGAAATTTGAAAAGCATGTCTGGAAACACAAGCTGTGTTCATAAGATGGAACCAAAAATGAAGATTAAACCTGAAGGCATGTAATTTTCAGGTCAGGGATGTTATTAATTATTTTACTCTATATATACACACCTAAGGGCTATATGTCCTTGTAGTCTGGACAGTAAAACCTGAGCCTTGTTTTAAATGAACATTTGTTTTTCTATTTAGATACATCATTCACACTATTGTACTCATTTCAGTTTTACAATTTTGACTGTTCAACCAAGTATCAATTTTTTGACACAGTGACTGAGAAACTGAATTCCAGAGTTTCCTTTGCTATTTCAAATGCAAACTTATAATCAAATTTCACAACAGAAGTTTTGCTTGGCTACTTGTAGGGCAATAATAGTCTAAAAATACTATTTGCTCTTTAATATTACCAAAATGGTACTTGCATGTTATGGTACTGTGGATGATAAAAATCCTTAAGTTGTTTTTTTCATATTGTGGTAAAAGCAGAAGAAATTGTAAAAGTATTTTCTTAAACCTTTCATATTGTCAAGGTGTTTCTCAAAGAAATACTTCTTTCAAAGTTTATTTTTCTTTAGAGTTTCATGAGATGCTACATCCTAAATACTATTGTTGGCTGCAATAGAGTTGTCTTTTATAGTACCAAACTTCAGTAGTTATCATTGCCTGTAATTTATCTGATTCCTTTAAAATGATTATTCAATGAATTCAAACACTAAAGATGAGAATCCTCAAGACTGAGAAAGTACTAAAAGCAGTGGAATAAAAACGTATCTTCCTTACCTACAGCACCACTTCTGACATTGCCGACACGGATGAGGATGTATTAGAAATTGATATTTGTATCCAATTTGCTTGTTCAGACCCACTTTTAAGCTACTTCAGACCTACTTTCTTCCCCAGAGATGTTCCACTACCCTGTTTTAGTGTGATGAATCAATAACTCATAAAAGGTGGTTCAGAGTAAAGGGAAAAGGAAAAACTTTAGTAAGACATTGCAATTATTGTTTAGGCCAAATTAAAGGCTCAATTTTGTGTCTCATCCAGAAGCCAATAATAAAGTTAACAAAAGAGTAAAGAGGGTGCCTAGAGAGAGAGATTTCACCTGTGTGAGCTTTTTTTAAGCTCTAGCAGTAAGAAGTCTATGTACTTCTCAAGTTTAAGCTGAAAATAACCATTGAGTCAATATTTTAAGGGGGAAATTATCAGATCTCCATGAAGGACATGAACAGCAGCCTCATTTTAAAATTTATTATAACCCTCCCTTTGAAAGAAGTGCTTGCACATATTCCAGGATATTTACTGGTGCAAATGGATGTACTGAGTAACTTTTTTAAAAAAAAGTACAAGTTAGTTATGTGCAACTGGATTTACCAAAGCAGTAATATCCTGGGAGTGAGGAAATTATATTTTTGATATGTTTAGAATTCTAATCAATGAAATGTACCACCAGTGAAAAATACTGGCCTTTTTGACATTGATTTATTTCCTGATTGGAAATGTAGCTGATGTCTTCAAAACTCAACAACTGATTTAAAAAACCTGGTTTTGTTCAATCACAAAAAAAACCTGTCAGTAGGTGAAAATTTTCCAGTTACCTTTAGAGAACTACTGTCTGTGAATAATTTTACAACTACACAGCTCCATTAATGAACACAAACAATCTATGCTTCTTACTCTACTGCAGTCATTTAATGATGATCTATCTCACGACAAAATTGCTTTAAAGAGACATTCGTTACTTTGAATCAAACATTAAGGACTGTGAAGACATTTGCCTTAGTGAAGTTTTGCTATTGACTTTATTCAGGTAGGAAGCAATACCCAGTGTAAAAGCAAAACAGCAGCTTTAGTAAAAAGCAATGAATTGTCTGACCCAAGTCTACTGAAGCAATTTCACATTCAAATCTTGGCGTTTGCTTCTACCATTCCGTTTCTACTGATTCTTGGCTTACAAATCTTAAGACAGACAGACATGACAACTTAAACACAAAACCAGTGCTATTTAAGAAGTGGTCAATAATCTGTCTAACATCCAATTTCAAATAGTGGCCCAAACCAAATGCTTCATGAATTGCACAAGATCATTTCAGTAGGGTTTTATGTAATAATCTGCCTTCAACATAGTTCTTAGAGTAAGGCTGGAAAAAACCTAGAAGTACAAGATTAAATTCTCCCTTCATGTTATTACTGGTGTTAAATATGACATGGACATTACTCTTAGTCACACAAATGGCCAACTGATTTTGAAATCATATCAATTTCTTTACTTCACCAGCTTATCGTAGCAGTGGCTTCACTATTTTAATCACATTCTGCGTAACATGGTATTTTCTTTTATCAGTTTTTAATTTTCAACTGCATCATCACGTCAAATGTCTTGGTTTTATGCCATGAGATAGGAAAAGCAGATTGTTTTTTTGAACTTTCTTTGTATCACTAGTTACTTTATAAAGTCCCTTAAGCCAATTTTTAATGTTTTCAGCATATCTTCATGTAAGTTTTTCATTCATGCTGCTTCTCTCTGATTCACTTCTCTGTCTGTAAAACCTTTCCTGAGATGGTTCAACTGATAATGTACACAGTATTTCAGATAATAATGCAAAATGGATTTAAAGGTTTGATACATTTTCCATTTCATATGAATTTGAACTTCACAGTATCTTAGTTTTTCAAAAATGAAGCTACATATTAATCTGAGACTTCCACTGAGCTATATCTATGGTGATGATAACCCTCCTTCCTTAAGTCATTTAATTTTGACACTTTAAAGCTTAACTTCAGTTAACATTTCTCCCCAATACAATGCTTTGCATTTAGCAAAGCTGGATTTTACATTCTGTTGTTACACATTTACCTTGTACAGTGGTCCCTAGATCGTAATTTTTCAATACAGTAACCACAAGAAGTAAGAACAGTAAACTGAAACTCTGTTTAGCAAAACATGACATCTCCTGCATGGTACCTGCTCTCCAGTGTTTTTCATGAAAAACTGCATAGAGGATTGTCCATCTTAAAAGTTTTAAACACTCTGAAGTCCCACTATTTACTAACCTAGTCTCTGCATTATATGAAAGTTTTGCTCCCACATTATTCACTTCTCTTTTGAGATTATTCATAATTATAATAAAACAATACCGAGCCTAGAACAAAAAAAAGATGAGGCCTTCTGCTTGTTATCCTTCAGCTATAATACACTGAAAAATTTGATCCTGTTTGCTTTCTGTCTCTTAGATTTTACCCGTCAATAGTTTGTATTTTGGCACACGACTGCCTAACTTCTTTAATAAATTTCTTCTATGTCATGCTGTCAAAGTCTAAACTATGTATTTTATTATATTTTAGCTTACAGAAACATTCAAGTAACTCCAAGACACCAAAAGACAAGATTTCCTTTTTCAGAGTATAAGCTGAGGAGACTACACGTGGTAATTTTGTTAGCAGAGTTTCATTAATGTACACATACTTTAAGAAGAAGTGTAACAACTGAACAACCACACTTCAGTGTCCATTCAGAAGACATACCTCAAATATTGTTCTTATAAATCCTACGCTTGAATTAGAATTGTCCAGGCTGTGCACAGGTCTCAGACTATAGAACAGATGTGTCTCTGTGCTCAAGATACTACAGCTATGGAAGAGTGGTCATGTTTTATTTTAAGACACTGGAAGTCTTAACATGCACTTTACAAAAGATCCATTATTTACATGCATACTGTACAGATTGTATTCACAGTAATTTAACACAACAGAATACCTGTGTCTTGCACTGTTACTGGATGTTTCCTACATTTTACTTCTGACTTGTGAATTTTAGTCAGGTTCAGCACTTGTGTAACTTGTGGCACATCTGTATTCAGCTGGCAGGTTCGAGGAATAATCTCTGTGGGCTCACATGGCGTAAACGGAACAACACTCACACCTAGAATAAAAAAACCACGGGCTTTACTTCACTCAGATGACATAACGGAATTAAATTCGACTTATTTGTTAGATTGCATACGGTTCATATGGTTCTAACAATGTAATACATAACAGTAATTAGAAAAAATTGCTGCAATGTTCATTTTTAAGACAAAAGGCATGTAAATTTTAAAATGATACTGTGGTATTTTTTTGGCCAAAAAATTTGAATACATTTAAACTAGGAAATATGCACCATCAGCTGGAATGGACATAATAAATCAACTTATTTGATTAGGCAAGTGAACAAGCAAAACAAAATAATAATAAAAACCTGTTAATTTTTATTACAACTGTGCTTTATTTCTAATACTGATTTGTAGACAAAATGAACATCTGAAAATGGGATTGATATCAGTGGGACTGAAGTAGCAAAGAGAAAGTCCCATATATGCAAATAAAGAATTTGACAAGCTTTCAGTCTAAGCTTTGGACACTATTACACTTTCACGACAAACTAAAAAGCTGTCACCCTATCTATTCTGGTGACACAGGCACAGGAGAATGTCATCTGATTGTCCCTGCTTTTCCTTTGGTAGCTAATACAGACCAAGTTTATTAAAGTTATTCTCTATGAAGAAAGGTATCCAGAGTCTGAACCACTCTTAATGTTCTGATGCAAATTAATTCCAAATTTCCTAGGACTTGAATATAGTAAGCTAATGAAAATGAGCCTCTTTTCCATGGGTAAAAAGAGGACAACATAACTCCAAAACCAAAGATGAATAATGGATCAAGTACTGAGATACTAATAGAAAAATATTCAAGTGTCCCATGTTAGATTTCAGTAGTGGACACATTGTTCAACCACTTTTTCCACCAAGCCAGGACATTATTTACCACTGTAAATGATAAAAATGGCTAATGTTTTAGTGATAAAAGCCCCATACCTAACCTCCAGAAACTAGGTATGCATCCAGCTTGTATGCCTCAATGTCATGGGGCAGAGAAAAGGGATTCCTGCCTCTTGTAACATCTCAATGATCTTACACAGAAATAATTTCTTAACGTATGTGGTTTCTCCCTTCCACTTGCTATCATTTCAAGAACACAAATCACACTGTATATGAGCTACTAAAAGAATAAAACACACATTGCACCTTAAAAGTCACTAATTCTACCACCAAAGAGGCTTAAGGAAAGAACTGGACCCTTGTTGCATTCAGTGGAGCTCAACTAAGTGGTCCCATCATCTGAGAGGAAAAAAGCTTTATCAAATCATGATTAACTGAAAGTTAATTAATAATAACAAAAAACTACCACTGTTTTTTCTATAATTGGGTATGAAGCAGAGAGTTATTTTAACACAGCCAAACCTCGAGCTGTCACGTAACTTCAAGACTTACCTGGATAAGGAAATTCATAAGCACACAGAAAATGCTAATGGCCATCAGCTGTGTAATAATCACAGAACTGATGATCTCGTAATTAGAAGTGCAGTATTTTACCATGCATACAGTTTATTGAAGCTGTCTATTCATGACGTTAACCACATTTTGGAATTTTGGAACTCATTTAGAATATTTACACACATTTAAAAAACTGTTTGGAAGGGAAAACAATGCACTGACAGAATTAAATGAAATTAAAGCCAGTGAGGCCTCCACCAGCAGTTTCTGCTGAGAATTTTCCAGATTCTCTCTGTAGTAATTTCTTAAGTAATTTTTTATTTCCAACCTCACCACCAAAAAAACCAACCACAATGATCACATACTCTCCCTTATTGGGTTAGGTTTTGGAAATGGAAGATGCATTTTGTTACACTTACAATACTGCTAACCATCCCTCCTTCAGAAACCAGAACCCTTTTCTCAGGTGTGTTCTTTAAAAGCCACAACATGGAAATTCGAATGAAATTTAAGCTGAACTATACCTAAGGTCCCTCTAAAATAAGAAAGTGCCAGCTGTGCTTTTTTCAATTCCTATTCTGTCACTGCAAATATCAGTGAGGAATGACGTTCACTCCCCTGAAAAATAATGATTCAGGACGATGATGCTGGTTTGGAGACTGGTAAACCTTTGACCAATATCCTGCTCTATTACAAATGTAAGCTCTCATTTTTCAGCTTGCCACCAATATTATTTTCCCAATGAAGAAGGATACATTAGGATAAATGGACTAAAGATCAGAGGGGTGTTTACGATAGTTTCATAGCTCTGTTTCACAGATCACTGTTTCGTTACAGTTTTGTCTTGGATTATTTAAAGAAGAAATCTGTCATCAGCTGCTAATGTCCACAATCAAGGAAACAAACAGAAAATGCTGCTAAGTTTAAGTACTTTCCTTTCAGACACTTTTCTTGGCCAAAACCTGATTTCTATCAACAGAAACTCTCATTAAAACGAGCTCTCTACTTGATAAATCTTGCCAGAATTTCTTCAATAAAAAAGGAAGTCAATGTTTAAAACAGAGGAGTACACATATATTTGGTTAGTCACCTAAAGTTCAACACTAGCAGCTTTAATATGCTGTACTACCACTTCTATTTTCATGAAATCATGTAATCTTCCAATTGCCAATCTAATGACTAAGCAGCTTTTCATTTTATAAATATGAACAGTTATGATTAAGACTACATAGTAATTATAACACACCACCTTCCTCAGCTGTATCTTGAGGCTTGGATTTTAAAGTGAAGATCTTTCTCAGTTTACAGTTAGCTGAAACACTAATTCCATCCAAGGACCGGAAGACAGCTCCTCTGAATATTTCACAGGTGAATGCTACCAAGTCAATGCACATATTGCACCACTAGAAAAGAGAAACAACACTCTTTAATAAAACATTAATCATTGCAGAAGAGTGTTAGTGTATAGTTCTCTATAAATGAAATCTCTGTTGAGTATTAGATTCTCACAGGCTGTGATTCACAATGCGTAACATTTCACTGTTTTTGCTCTTACAGCAATTATTTATACAAACAAATCAGTACATATCATCTAGTGACTGCCAGCCCAAGTGCACTCTTACCTAGCATATCCACAATATGTTCTGCAGCTAACTTGTGAGAAAGTATATTTATTGAAGGTTTTCTTAAGGGAAAAAACCCTTGTTATTCAATATTACTTCATAAGTTAAAGTTACTGCAGCAGAAGAGGCTACAGCTGGAGATTCTTTGCTGATTTCTTTCTGAGATCCATAAAAAAAAAAAGGACCTTTCCAAAGCTTCCACATTGAAAACTGTCAGGCAGATTTCTAGTACGGACAAGTCCCCAGTGTATCATAACATCTTAAAACTCCTACTTCTTTATAATAAATGTATCCATTCCTGATAAGACATTTCCAAAAGACAAATCAGATCATGACAACTGCCTAGCTTGGTAAAGGTTCTACTTAAAGACACGTTTTTAATTCTTATTAGAGGATAATTCCATTTGCTTCAGGAAACACTGTTAGAACACTAACATCAAGCTGCTACACTCTCCTGTGCTAGTCCAGTAGCTCTTTAAATTCTCACAGGTTCAACTTTTTGCCACGTAATTCAACACTTGTATACTGCTGCTGTTTCTAATATAGAAATAAGCAGTTACACATAACTATTTTGCATGTGGACCATATTACAACTCCATTACCCTCCTAGAAAAAAAGAAGTTTCACATAAAACAAGTAATAACCCAAGCAGAAGAACCAACAAAATACGTTTTCTTGTGGCTTTAGGTTTTCCATTTAGAGTCTCTGTCGTTTAAAAACATATATGTTCATAGTTCTGGTTCCTAAGAATTCTTCTCCTCATCGATTCTGATATCTTGCGAGGGATAACATGATGCTAACACATCTTCTATAATCAGGAAATAAAGAGACAGCCTTGAGGAGAAATACAACCATTTTCATGAAATTTGTTGAACTGTAACACTGTAACTCGTGAGTAAAATTTAGTTGACCAATAGACTGAAGTTTTAGTCAGGGAGAAAAATACTAAGCCAATGACTGTACATACCACATTTCCTTATAAGGTCAAGGTAAAAGTAGAAGTTTCTAAATGCCAAATAGTCAATATTTTTTGAGAAAAAAAAATAAGGTCCATATATTACTATTCAGCTTCTAAGTCTGAAATTTGGAAAGGAAAGGAATACTTGGTTTGAAGATGCCAAGCAACAGAATGGAAAAATGCAGTAATTAATTATAACTGGTATTTCTATCGCTGAGGTTCAAAAATAGCATTATTTATAAGAAAACTATAGAGGGAGCTAGCATATGAAACGTGAACCATGTTCCACTGACGGAACAAACAACTTATTATAGCCTTATTCACAACCAATCATCCTGATAACGATCAGCTTGTGTACACAATAGGTTGAACCCTCAGAGCCATGTAGAATATCTATCGAACCACTGAAAGCAGCATATTCCCTCCTTCAAGTAAAAGCAACAATAAAAAGGCAGATAACCATTTAAAAGAAGACAAATGCATATTCAGATACACTAAGAAATACAGACCTACTCTTTAAGGTTGGTCAAGCATTAAGGTTATTAAAATATTTTGTCATTATAAGTGACCAGAGCATTTAGATCTCTGATTCACATTTTATTACCTAAACTAAAATACATAACTGAAGTTCATATTCTGATTCAATTTAAATTGGTGCACATAAATGCACTTCTTAATCCTGAAACATTTGTGCTAGCCTGACACCAAGACCAGCTAACTGAAACTGTACTGAAGAAAACTAATTTCATTTCAGCGGATCATGAATTAACGGCACCTTCAAGGGTATGATCTGATACGTATTCATTTGAGAGGATCCAACCAGTTCTTCCCACAAAGCAGAAAACTCCTGAAATCTAAAGTAATCACAGCTGCCTTCACCTAAACTATCTTAAAAGAAGTCATAACTTCAGAGGTTTTTGTAAAATATTCTCTCTCATGCCTAGACTTAAATCCACAGCTGGTCTGTACACTGTTATTTAGTTCTCTTGGTGCATATTTATATTTTAAAATATTTGAAATCTAACTAATCTCCAAATGATTTTCTAAAGCAGTACTTGAGACTTGATTCTTTACCAGGATATATTGTAACCATCAGGTTTTATATCCTGACATCTATTACCATATGCTGTGGCTGGGCATGGGAGATGGGAACAGGGTGAAGCTGCTAGTTACTGTCTTATTTTCATCAGTTTGACATATACATTATTTTATATATACTACAATCTGCAAGAACTTGAAGCACATGAAAGTAGCCATCAGCTCCAGCGAATGTAATAAAAGGTCACTGCAGGAGAAGATACACATAACCAGGAGCGCTATAATGAAGACGTATCTGGAACACAGAGAGCTTTACAAAGGCTGAACAGCCAGCACAAGTGACAGACAAACACATCACAAACTGCACTGGGAAACAGGAATTAACTCCTCATGTTAGAGGAAGGGTAGAAAATGAGTAGCATTAAGTGGTTCTGATACCAGCCAGTAAAGGGGACACATGTCTTTAATTGGTAGGAACTGAAATCTAATCCAAATAGTAATTTCAACAGATCTAGAAACGTAGATAAGACATTTCTGATCAGTAAGAAAAAAAAAAAAGAAAAAGAAAAAAAGAGTTTTCAATCACAGTTCAAGGAATATTGCCGAGGTACCTACTATTTCGCGCTTAATCGTAAACAGAGGAATTTTTGCATGCAGAGGGGTTACAGACAACTCCTTGTGTATCGTCGATAAATACAGTCTTCTTTTAATATTTCCTAAATCAGTTATCCTATCAAAGAAAA